>NC_056732.1:1424231562-1424351562 GCF_019279795.1 Protopterus annectens
AAATTAATTAAGAGACAGTACTGGTGGGTTATGAGTAGGTCTTTACTCCGTAGAAAAACAAAATACGGCATGGAATGACTATTTTCATTTTGCTTGTTTAAACACTCTTGCTTATGTTCTCATGCCTCACATTTTCTGTCCTCACAAATCCTAAATATATTATCCTGTACCATGGCTCAGTGGGATTAAGTTTTTACTGCACTGCAGATAACTCATTTTTAGGTAGTGACATTGAAGAAACCAGACATTTGAAGAGTGGAGTCAGTTGTTGATGTAGGTTTACTGAAAGTGCACGTCTCAAAGACAGTGATTGCGGAGGTTACAAGGCTGTTGCAGAGTGTTGAACTTTAGGGCACACTGCCTGGACCACAGTCAGTATGATGTTGTACAAATCTTCTCAGCAGCTCCAGATGTGGGTCAGGTTGTGACCAGTGGCAGCTAAAGTGGATCCAGTAAATGCAATGAACAAAGAGAGGAGCTGGTAGCAGCTGGTGGTCAGTAGTGGGGAGATAAAAGAATCCCACAAGACAGATTCTTATTTATCTTATTGCAAACAGGAATAAACCTTGACTCCATCTGTTGCAATAAAAACTATATGTAGTCCGCATCTGAATAGCTGATATCCTTAACTGATGCCAGATGAAAAACATCTGGTGAGTAAGCTTTTCCCCACATATTGTAGGGGTTTGCCTAGTTAGCCTGAAATCTCTGAAATCATGTATGTGGCGTTATGAATTTTTCCTGTCTTGCACATACTATCCACAACACTATCAGCTCTACATAGAGCTTGAGCGCTACATGTACAGTATCTCCATATTTGCTCATTTCTCCAGAAGTATTAATCCTCACCTTCCCCATGCAGGGATCCATTAGCTGAACTATGGGTACTAGCAGTATGGTCATGAACAAAACTCCTATAACACTATACTGGCCTTGTCCTTCAGTATAGTACCAGTGTTTCTCTACAGCATTGCCTTAATTTAGAATACGATACAGGGAGAATTAATCCAGGCTTGTAACACCATACTACTGTATATTTAATTCTGAAAACTTTCTCAATTACATTTAGTTTTTTCTCCAAAAGAATCTTATGGTCAAACAAATGTAAAATATGCTGGCCATGAATAAAATATAGAGAAATTTGATGTGCCCCCCCCCCCCCTTGTCCTTACAATGTAAATAAAAACACACACACACACACACACACACACACACACACACACACACACACACACACACACTGCAACAAGTTTTGGCTTACGTACTTGGGATGGTGTAGGTCTTAATTCACATTTTGCAAACTCATGGTGGGGGTGGTGGTTACACTTCTGATTGTAATTATAACAAAAACTGAGATGTACCCCATTAGAAAGCAGAATGTCATCACATGGAAGTTGCTTACATTTCTTAATTGATACACCAGAAACTAAGGGCATTCACCCATTTGCTATTGCAGCAATGACTGCTAGCTTTCAGCTTGTTATACAGATTTTAACACTGTCGTCTTCAGATTCTTTTAATACTACTTCATTTCCTGTCTTGCCAGGATATTTACTATGTAGGATATAGTAGAATTTGTTTACATGTCATCCACATTACTGGATTAATATATTCTGCAAAAATATTACTTTACTTGAGTAAAATAACCACACTGCTATAAATGTTCAACTGCATTTATTTTACAATATTTGTCTTAGTCCAATGAAATGCATCATTTTATTTTTCTATTGTAATAACATCTGTGACTCTTAACTTCTCTAGTATGACGTGTGCAAATGTGTTTTTTTTAGGTTATATGAATACTAATTACAGATAATAGTATCACTATAGATAAAATGATTATGTTCTGTGCAACTTCAACAATACATGTTCCTATTTATTGTTTCTGCTTTTGTGAAAATATTTTCTAAAGTTTTCATTCAGTGGATAAGATAGTGCTGCATATATATCATTCAAATAATTATCTTAAAATGAATCTGGCTGTGTCAGATGCTGTGAGACAGGACCTTGAACATTTATGAGCCAGAGCAGATTGTACATTGAGTGTTATGAAATAGAAACAGATTTTGTGCTCCTAAATAAACTTTGAAATTAAATATGACAAGTAGCAAACAGTGCACCTTCATGCATGGTGGCTATTTGACAGACTCTTTCTAAAACAAGTCATAAGGGTTCTCTTCCTACTCCCCGTGCACTGTTAAAAATGCTGACAAGATGCAATACTGTTGTGTCACAGAGATTTAGAATAGGATATTAAATCTCTGTGAGACAGCGCTTCAGTACCAGCCTCCATAACTTGTGTGTATTGCAGAAACAGACTGTGCATGCATACAGGCGCTTACATGTGAATACTGTTGTCCCTAAATGTGACACCATTCTAAGCATATAATCTGTGTGGTAGCCCTAGCAGAAAAAGTTTATTTGCTCTGATTTTGCTTTTTTGAAACATATTTAAAAAATATGGGTCACACAGAGACGTTACCATGATGCATGATGCAGTATAGCTGTTAACAGTAAAGTGCGTATTCAGTCATCTATACACACACACACACACACACACACACACACACACACACACACACACACACACACACACACACACACACACATACACACACAAACAAACAAATAAAGCCATTTGATATTATCAGCTCATCAGCCTCTGTAAGTCTTTATTCAGCTCTGCACATTTGGGGTCTATACTAAATCAACGAAAACTCACTTCAACGAACGGCATTTCATCTGAAATGCCATTCATCAAATTCCAGTCATGTGGGGGGCTGTGCCCCCCCCCCACACCCAGTAATTATATATGCTAACTCCAAGACATACTACAGTGAGGAAAGGACACATTTTCTGATCTTCACTGTACCAGAATCTCAGTATGAGCAGTTCGACCAACAGCATGTTTGATGTAAGTACACCAAAAATGCAGTTTGCTGAACTGAATTTTTGATAATCTAATAGGGTCCCCACATTTGCTTTCACGAGTGTGTGTGTGTGTGTGTGTGTGTGTGTGTGTGTGTGTGTGTGTGTGTGTGTGAAAACACTGATATTAAAACTAAACATGACAAGTGTTGTTTCTTTACATGTCTGCTTGTACACATAGATAGATAGATAGATGTACAGACAAACAGATATGTGTACATATCCATACAGACACACACACAAACACACACACACACACACACACACACACACACACACACACACACACACACACACACACACACACACAGAAACAGGGGAAACTGATAAATACTATTTCTCTCTACCTGTGCATAAAATCTTCCTGATGGGCTATAAAAAGCCGCCAGGACCTCCCATTCAATCAGAAATCTCTACTTCTTTGAAAACATGGAAACCCAGCAAATTACCCTGATCTTGAAAAGCTATTTAGCACAGAAAAGTATGAAACACAGAAATAAAGGCAAACAAAAAAAACATTAACTCTGTATAAATAATAATAATAATTATTATTATTATAATTATAATAATGTAGAACAAAATAGAAGTCATGCACACACTCACACAGTAGAAAGAGTCTGACAGGCATTGTTTAACCTAAGTAAATCTAGAGCGACAGTACATAAAGGTAAAACATTACCACTGAAACTCAATTAAATAACAATAATAAACACTCCAGCTTAAGTAAAAGTATGGGTGTGGAGGAGCATCACTTCTTAGATATATTTGTTTCTTCATTTCTTTGGAGTTGCCACCAAAATGATAGCACTTGTGATTGTTTTGTGGTGCAATAAGTGCATCATTGGGTAAACCACTTCAAATGATGAGGTGGGAGAATATTACTTCTTGCATACATGTGTATCTGAGTTCTGGGAGTTATGACCAATGACTCTTTTAAATATTTTAGAAGCTTTGTCATGTTAAAATTAGTATACCTTTTTGTGATAACTCATTCATATGTCTGTTGTGGTTTAGTATAGTGTTAACACCTTATATATATATATATATATATATATATATATATATATATATATATATATATATATATTTATATGTACTTGTGTGTGTGTGTGTGTGTGTGTGTGTGTGTGTGTGTGTGTGTGTGTGTGTGTGTGTGCGTGTGTATGTGCACAAATGCATACATATGAGTGTTATTTACTCTGTTGAATGTTCAATTCAATATCAGTGCAAATGGCTCCGATATCTGATTGAGTATTACATTCATCATAATGCACTGAAGATAGTACAATATGGAGGATGGAATGTAATTGTGGATCGCATACCTCTCAACCTGGAAACATCAAAACTCTGGACAAAGGCCCATGTAAAGTAGGTATATCTGGCCAAAAATGTGTATGTTGATTAACATAAAATTTGTATGCATAATTATGCAACCCCCACCCACTCCAGTGTAATTGTCAGATGTCAACATTTAAACGCAAATTGAAGAACAGACAAAATATTAAATACAAACTATAACCAGAACAATATTAACATTTGAGCTTGTATTACACTTTGAATTTGTGTAAAACTAAAATGCAATCTTCTTTTATAAAATTGAACTGCTACGCTCATATTAAATAACACAAAATATAACCAGCCTACTAATCCTAAAAGCCTGAATTGTAATAACACTTAATTTCAGATTCTTTGGATGTGCACTCTTCTAGTGTCCAAAGCTATTACTGTAATAGGTCTTTCATAAAAACTTGTACTGTCCAAAGTTATTATTGTAACTGCCCTTCCAGGACAACACAGTGCCAACATTCCACTGTTGTTCATGCTTAAAATGTTTTATATCAAGAAACTGAGTAGTGTCTAATGACGTAACAACTTAAGTGACAAGATGTTACACAAATAAATCCATTATTCCAATGTAACTCTCCACGGACAAAACATTGTCATTAGCAGAAGAAAATATAAAGCAATCTTGGCGTTGAGTTTAGAATTCATTAGAACTTTATTCTCCCAACATGCCAAAAAGTAAGTTAAATTTTAACAAAAGTAGGGGCCATTAGAGCTTGAAGTGCTAGTGAAAACAATGCATTATCTTGGTAATATCACTTTGAATTATTTAGTAGTGTTTCTGACAGCATTAGCAAAAACTATGACATTTTTAACTTTTGATAGCAATAACCAAATTCTGTATGCAGTTTCCTTTCCATCCTAAATAATAAACTGCAAAGCAAAAGCATGTTTTTGCACTGGCAAATAAGCAACACATAAGCAGTACTGAGCAGTGATCACTTCATACGAAGCTTGGGGTCATAATCTTAATTTGCTTATAGTCCACCAGCAAAGGTTAGCACCAAAACAACTCTAGATTCACATTAGAGAAGGTCCACCACACAGCAAGCATATAAATGAGGTTTGGTGACATATCAATTTGTCCAGGGACATTTTCGGATGGGGTTTTAGATAGAAATACTAATGGGTTTTTAGGAGGGTAAGGGAAGAAGCTAGTTGGTGGAGGGTTAAATGGGAAAGTAGGATGATTGGAAGGCAGTGAGGTAAGTATAGGGAGGGGCTTAATACGTTTTGTGCGAGTGTAACTGGGTACGTTATCACATTTTGGTGTGAACTTGCTACTGCAAGTATAACATCCGTGACAACCTGTAGGTAGTGTAGTGCAGATAGGACTTGGACTACTTTAGGCAGGATTTTCTTTTTCATCTCGCTGTCGGGGCTATGAGTGGGGGGAGAGTTTTAAGGGGGTGTTAGGGTCATTGCTATCACAGCTGGTTACTTTGGTATAATATTTTATTTCAATTGCTTCAAAGGGGGGATATAGGTAGTGCAAGTGGTCGAGGCAAGAGTATGCACTACATGGGTTAGGGTTTCTTTGGTCATTGTGGTAAGTATGCGGATACCAGTTGGAATTTGTAGGTGGCCTTCCTATAAGGAAAACCCTATATAAAATATTATAACCTGGCTGGTGTGCTTCTGTCAATGGTCACATGCATTTTGGCAGGTACAGCATTTTCCCTGGTTGTCATTAGGATGGGATGCACTGGATCCAATTGTTTGTTGCCGCACATGAGCACTCATTAGGCAGTCATGGCACTGATGAATAGGACTCATGTTTTGCAGGATGCTTGCCTTTCCTATTGAGGAGAATGATGGGTTGCAGCAGCATCATGAATGGTGAGTAGAAGTGAAGTGTCTTATTTCGATTTTAAAATTAGAAGGGTTTACAATTTGTATAATACAGTTAATTACTTTATATTCCACAAAAAAATTACTTTTCTCTCACATGGAATGGCTGTTTCTCACGTTGAATGGCTGTTACAGCGGTACCTCATTGTAGCAGGTTGGGCTCGCTCACATTGCAGCGGTGTGCCTCATGAGGGTGGAGATGTCGGTGAGGTCAGTTTGTGTTGTGAAACTTGTTAATGGAACACTCAATGAACTCGACATTACTATGTTCCTTGGCTGTATGGCTGGATATGTTTCTGTGACTGTGGGTGTGGGGATCCTCAGTTTCGGGACTTTGTTCTTGGGTATTGCTGATCTCCAAAGCCAGACCAGGTTTTGTTTCATGGGCGATTTTGTTTCATGGCCAACTTCCAATTTTTCACGCAGGTGGGCATGCTGATTTGTTTTTCACATGTCAAGTGTAGGGGACATTGTTTCAAATGAATGGGCCAACATGGAAACTTAGGAGGTCATCCTGTGGAGAGTAGCAGTTGCCATGTGGTGTGTGCATTGGAAAAGGAAAAGGAGAGAGATGGAGGCTAAGTATGCGTAGTTTGGTCAGGTTTGGGATCTGCTGGTCGGATGATATTATTTTGGGATGATAATAGTTTGAGATCACAAAATAATGAGTATGCTCTTTTTTTTTCCTGTTTTGTATTTGGTTTGTAGCTCCCTTTGGCCCATTGCAGTTATGTAAGGAAAAGCAATAGGGAAATAAATGCTAGTAAATTCTAGCAGTCTTAGGAGTGTTATACTCTACGTGTTTTATTAGTAATGTTGATTATTTTGTAGTTATAAGGCAGAGAAGTACGTAACACTGTGGTTTAATGTTTACCTGATTCTTTTGTAGTTATAAGGCAGAGAAGTATGCAACACTGTGGTTTAATGTTTACCTAATAGTAGTGTACATGCGGTGTAGCCGTAATACAGTATGTTTGATCCACCTCTTCATAATTGCACCTCCTTTTGAGTCTTAAAATTTCTGTTCTGCATATTGAAAGGTTAAGGGTCTATAACACTTAACGAGGATTTACATTTAGGAAAGAAATATGTTAACTCATAACTTGTTAAAGTAATATAGGAATACTTATCGTGCTGCATGAGCTTCTGAGTTCGAATTGGTTAGTAAATATTACCCTTTATGCTAAGCTGTTGCACTTTGTCAGAGGTGGTTAAATTCTGGAATGGAAGACTTAAGAGCTGTAAGACTGAGATGTGACTGGAAGTAAAATGCTTCTTTAGGGGCAGTCTATTATGCCACGTTCTGAGGTATTTTCCTCACCTGAAACCAATAATGGCTTTTCGTGGGCTCTGAGCAACTTAGTTTAATGGTGAGCAGTGAGGGGCTAATGGTCAGTGGAGTGTGGCCATACCTTTAAACTGTACAGTAATGACAGGAGGGAAGAATCTTGTCATATGTTGGCTTGTTGATCATAGAATTTTGGCTTCTTGTCAAACATTGGCAAATCTGGGAGGACTGAGGTCAGGATATATCAGGGGCATTTCAAAAGGCAGGCTTTTCATTTTGGATGAATCTAGGCATTGGAGTGCCATGCACCTTCTCCTCACACAAATACACAAAGAAAAAAAAAATGGTGGAGTGATCTTTGTGGTATCTTTGCTCACTGCTTTGGAGGGCAGGGTGCTCAGTTTCACAGTTTATGTGGTATTTCATGCTGTCCCATAATTCTAGGTGGAAAGGTGATTAAACATGCAATATACAAATTGGGTGAAGGGTTTGGATGACACTGGTGGGAGTCTAATGTGAAACTGCATAGTCAGTGTACAAGGGTGCACTATCTTACAAATTGATTAGATAATCAAAAATATCCAATCAGAATTTTAGAAATCCTGCTTAATTTTCAACACTTGTAAGCAACCCTTAAAAACTTACAAATTGAGATTAATGCAATTAAGCTGGGGAGGGTTTTCACTTTTTTAAGGATGCCCATAATACATTTAAAATGTCACTTGGCTGAGATTGCGATACGCATGTTTCTTAATAAGCAGTGGGGGTTTGGGGTGCTCAAGAAAGAAATAGTGCATCTTCATGAATGCACAGTCCTAGATGGTTGCAATTATAAGGGTGGCTATACCTTCTTTTTAACTCTGGCCTCCGGTTTTGGTCCATTTCACCTACACTGTGGTTGCGGGCAAGTCATTCAAAAAACTTGGGGGGGGGGTTAATTTCTGGGGATAACACAGCGGCATTGGAGTTTTACACAGCTTTCAATCTGCCATACCCTGAGCAATTGGACAAAAATGTGGATTCATATTAATGACTTTTACTCACAACTAGGAAGGTCATGGATACTTAAAATATGCTGTTTTTGCTTTTACATACATATATAGGAATTAATGACTCATTTCGATTACAGTGTTGGATTTTAGTTTACTAGGAATATCTGTTGGAGGGGGCATCAAAATCCTGAATGTGTGACAGACTCGTTTTAGTCTGGAACCTTAACATTGAGTATGTAGGAGCATGGAATCTGGAGGGAAATATTCCTGCATGGACAGTTAGGGTGGGGGTTGCTTGGAAAAAGTGTGTGTACCATATCTTTACAGATTTGCTCAGAATATCCAATATCGGTAGTTGGGATGACTGGGTTAGGGCAATGGACGGCCATCTACTACATGTTATCTTCCTCTAAAGTCGGCCATTTGCTGCATGGTATTTGCTTCATAGGAGGTGGGGTATGCACAGAGTGTCCAGGTTTGGCTTCACTTTGGTCTGTTTTCACTAAATGGGGTTATTTGGCAGGTTACTGGCAAATCACTAGGGCTTGAAGTTTTATATCACACTCCTGCCCTAGGCTAAAGTTTTCCTGGTGCTGCAGGTTTCCTGCTTTAAAGGCTGCTTTTGCACATCTGTCAAGACCAAAAGACATTTATATATCATCTGAAAATTTTTGACCAGTTACAGCTGTGCATTCAGATCCTTATCTGATGAACTATACCATTTTTAAATCACCCACAAAAAGACGTTGAGAAGTCTTTACACTTTCCTGTTTGCTGGGAGACAAATTGGTTTGCCACTATTTTATGGTTGCTGTAATGTAAGCAATCAGTGTAGGGTGTATCTTACACATTTTAAGCACACTTTTATCCAGGAATGTGTGTTGAATGCTTTTTTGTAGTTTATCCATGCTGTATGTTGATTCTTCCCATTTTTACAGTTGTCCATTATGACTTTACTTAACAATTGATGCTTTGTTCCATATGTCTTTTTTGTTACCCTTTTCTTCTTTTGCCATAATTGAGTTTTCTTCTAAATGACAATAAACTGTTTCTGCATCAATTTCAGTGTATAATTTGTAGGTCGTCTGATGGCAAGTTTTTGTTCTATAGTTTTTAGGATAGCTTGCAGGTTCACTCTTAAATAGGAGTATTGTTTTTCCTGTTGTTAACTTGGTTGATGTCTGCTCAGGGCACGCATATAAATAATTCTTACTCATGGCTAAATCTTTCATGTGAAGATGTTAATGCTTTTAACCAGAAGTTAGGTATTGCATCTGGGCCTGGGGTTTTCCAGTTAGAGGCTTTTCTTAACTTTGTTTCAATCTCTCTGGCTGTTACCCGTCTCATATCCTGTACATCTGAACTTCGTTTACTTCTTCTATCCATTTAGCATCTTTGTTATGTTCCACAGGATATTCATAGACATTTCTCCAAAATGTATCTATTCCTTTATTTTTTGTTGTTTTTTTCAATTCCTTTTGCTTTGTTTCCCAGTGCTCTATAACACTTTTTGAGCAATTAATGAATTGCTTATTTTGTACTTCTCCTTTAAATTTATCTGCATATCTTCTAAGTTTTTCTGCCTGTGTTTTTAGTTTATTATTTGTGATAATGCATGATAGATCCTGATCTGTTTTGATGAGGATTGCTTTTATCACATCTATCTTTCTGAGTACTTTTGTTGATCTATTCCCTCTTCTATACTCTGCTAAGAGTGACACTTCTCTTAATTGTTTTATAGTTTTCTCTTTTCAATACTTCCATGATGGCATTTGATTTTTCCCCTTCCTTTACCTTGCTGTCCTGTGTTTTTGCATTAAGAATTTATCTCTTATTAATTTAGCTGCACAGTAATATATCCTATTTACTTCTGTTATATCACATGAATTTCTATGAACAGTCCTAGTTACTGTGTTCATTTGTTTTATCAGACTTCTGACTTTTTGGGTTTTATTGACTTTCTGTACACTATTTCTTTAATTGATCTTAATATGTCTATCTTTACTAAATCCAGAAACTCTTCTCTTAGATCATTTTCTTCTAAACTGAGCACACATTCTTGGTTTTCATTTCCTGCAGGCATTCTACAGAAAGTTCCAGAGTATCTTCCTGTGCCACATTCTCTTTATTTTCATCCTGTGTCATGCATTGCTCTTTCATATGGGAACTCACTGGCCTATCATTCCACAACATTGACTGCATCATAGTTGTCACAGTTTCCTGTTCCTTCCCTTGTTGTCCAACTCCAGCTGAACATTTGTACTGGCTTCTTAAGGAAGGTTCCTAAGTAGCTTCATATGGCAACTGATCAGATGTTTCCCACTCCACTGGTTTCTCCTTAATTTGGGGATCCATTGCTCTATCCTGTTGTGATATAATCCGAGTTAGATTTTCTACACCAAATCCTTCACTTTGGAGGTAATCCATAACCTCAGTTTCTATGTGTTTAACGTCTCCATTAATAATCCCCTTTTCTTCTTTGTTTTCCTATATACAAAGGATGGAGACATTCATCCAAACCCTGGCCCATCTTCACTAGTCAAGCCTAGCCCCAAGACTACTACTCCCACTAACTTACAAACTTTAAATAAACCCTCAAACTTTCTCCTGGTCAGCCACCTAAATATTAGAAGCTTAAACAATAAGGTCCAACACCTGCATGTACTATTAGATACATATTCCCTGGATATACTATGTCTTACTGAAACATGGCTAAAACCATCAACAGCAGCTAATGAGATTATACCTCCATGTTACAACATACTAAGGCTAGACCATACCACTAGGAAGGGAGGATGGGTAGCTGTACTATACAAAACTACTCTAGATGTCACCTCAGATTCTACACAACCAGCTCATGTTGACAATGCTGAAATCCTCATTACTAAGCTTCAAATTAATAAAAACAAAAGTATAAATATAGCCTGTCTTTACATTTCCCCAGGTAATAATGCAAACACACTAGAAGTTACCCTCTCTTGGCTGTCTAGTAACTACCCTCAAAAAACCATTGTTCTAGGAGACTTCAACATCGACTGCTGTATTTGTTCCTCAGAATCTCCTACCATACATGTAAATCTGTACAGATCAGTAAACCTAACAACAAAGATAGTATCTTAGATTGGATACTCATTAACAGCCATCCCCCATATATATATATAAGGCCGACACCCTACCTGAAGACATAAATGATCATTTTCTCACCTATATAATCAGGCATAAGGCTGACATCCCTTATCAACCTACTTACAAAACGGAAACAACAACAACTTTAACCCGACTAGTTTCCAAAATGAACTCAAAGCATGTAATTGGGCAGTCCTAAAACATCTACCACTTGAAGAAGCTGTACTATATTTCAACGCCAAATTTCTATCCATCCTTGATACCTATGCACCCGCACGTTCTATAAGAACTTAAACAAAAGCTGCACCATGGCATTCAAAGAAACCAGACAAATGATCTCACTTAGAAACAAAGCCTGGACCACTTGGCATGCCGCAAAATCCCCCTTAGATCAACTTAGATATAGATAATTAAGGAACAACACAAAAAAAATCTACCACCCCAGCTAAAAAATCTTTTACTGCCACTTACAGAAGAAGCATCAAAACAATCCACAAAAGTTTTGGGCAGGCATAAATAAATTTATTCACCCAGAGCAATCTACAATTCCTACCCCCTCGGCTACTAACCAAAAATCTTCAGAGGACGTTGCCAATGCCATCAATAGTTTCTTCACAGAAACTATTCAATCACTAGCTAACCAACTATCTCCCAGTTGCCCGCGTTGAAACGCCACCACACCTACTTCTCAACTCCCCTTTAACTTTCAACCAGTCTCCACATCACTTATCCATACCCTAATCAAGAAACTAAAACCAATCACCCTTGCAGCGGCTCTCCTCCCAGCTGAGTATCTACAAAAAACTGTGGATGCCATAGCATACCCAATCTCTATACTGATCAATAGAACTATATCAGAAGCCACTATCCCCTCCATCTGGAAGATATCCCATCTTATTCCAATGTTATTCCACTCCACAAAGTGGACAGTTCCACTGAACTGTCAAATTACAAGCCCATAGTTATCTTGTCACCCCTGACTAAAATTATAGAGAGGTGCATCCATAAACAACTACTGAACCATCTCATTCAGCACAATCTCCTGGCTAACTCACAGCATGGCTTTAGACCATTCCACAGTACAACCACGGCCCTCCTCTCCTTCTCCAATGTTATTAATCAAAACTGAAACAACAATAAGCTTTCTTCTGCCCCCTTTCTTGATCTCTCCAAAGCCTTCAACATGGTCAACCACCAACTACTCACACACACACTCAAAACTATTCCCCTAGATGTCAAGGCTATCCAATGGTTCAAATCTTACCTGAGTGGTAGTCAACAGGCTGTTCTATGGCAGAACAAGTTATCTTCCCTTCTACCTATCATCTTTGAGGTCCCCTCAGGGCTCTATGAACATTTTGCTAATGCCACTATGGGCATCTTATAAAAAAAAAAAAAAAAGCTACTGTGTGCACACTTTTCAATTAATATTCATAAGTTTGGTAATATTAGAGGGGTTATGGTAGGTACAGCCTCCTCATTAACACAGCTGCCAACACAGGCTCCGTTATCTGCTGTATTGGCAGAAGTATGGAATGGTTTAATTTACCCTGACTATTGTCCTTCTATCTCCAAGATGGGGAATGTTGCCACACTCATAGTTAAAATGTGGTTATTTTATTTGTAGACTACTTATTAAGGGAATAATTTAGTTCCATGGAGTACTGATACCAGTTAAAGGGTTAACATGGAATGGTGATGGAATCTTCAATGTGGAACTTCGAGGAGCATGAACTTTTATGTGCCAGATAGGGAATGTTCCTTGAGATGAGGTACACTTGAGTGGTAGGGGTATGTTACAGAGGTATTTCACTCCTTGTTTCAGCATCTTAAGTTTCATGGTGGTGGACATGTGGCTGTTATAGCTGCTTGTAGAATGAAGCAGCACATGGAGGAGGCTGCCAAGGTTGCACTTTCTAATGGATGATATGTAGTTTTGTTTAAGGTTTTAATTTAGTAAGAAGGATTGTGCAGGGATATTCTTGCAGACTTGCTTACAGAGATGTTCCCAAAACTGTTTTAACTTGGCCCATATAGTACAGTACAGCAATAAATCATGAGGTAACCCAAGTATTGTGATAGCTGAATTAGCCTCATGTGCAGTGTTTAGTTCTAACATACCTGAGTTGGTTATTCAGATTAGGGGTGGTGGAACAGTGTAGCAGCTGTGCAGTTGATAAATGAGGTAGGCCCAAGGCAGTAATTATTTGTCATTAAGAAGTTTGTTTTATATTTGCAGAGGATTTACACTTTTTCTTTTCTATTGCAGATGGGGAAGCATGGAGTGGGAATCGGTTGGTGACCAGAAAGAAGTCTATTGCAAATGTGATGGATTATGCTGGTATGGATGTTCTTGACACTGGAGTGGTGCACAGTGAGGCTGCAAGTAACATTATTAAGTTAAGTCAGAGTGTAATTTAGGGTAGAGTGGGGATAGGTGAGGAAGGGATATGGTAGGGGTAGGGTAAATTAGGTTTGGTGATTGTTTATGGGGAGTTTAGGATTGTCCACAGATGGAGTGAAGTTGCAGCAAGATGGGGTTGGGTTGCAGTTTGGGGTATGGTAGTTTTGGTTTGAGTTTTCCGGGGGCAGGTTTATGCAGAAGAGTTGCTTAGTAACTAGTGCTATGTTGGGAGCTTGGCAATGTTATCAATCTTGGTAGCAGGGAGGGTGAATTTAAGACAAGATTAAGGGTTTCAACAAGACATTGCAAGGTAGGCATGGGCTGGGGATGTGTGAGGCTACTTTTCTATTGTTTAAAAAGGGGGGGCAAAAAAGAGGGCGACAAGGGTGGATTAAGGAAGTCATGGAGCTTGTTGAGTCTGGAAATTTGTATATTTTAGGAGGAATGGGATGGAAGGACTTTGAGGGGAGGGTTGTACAAGATGGAAGGATGGTTGGAGGAGGGATGTTATTGTTTGTAGTTTCACTTTGTCTGGTGTTGAAGGTTTAGTAGGAGAAGTTGTGGTAAAATAGTTCATTTTCATTTGGATAAAAGGGTAGTGGTACAGGTCTTGTTAAGTGAGGTGTTAGGTTGGCTGGGAATGATTACTTGTGATACAGGATTCTGAGGCAGTTTTTGATAGAAAAGGTATGTGGTAGGGCATTGCAAGATTTTGTTAAATTATGTCTAGGTTTGGGGACAAAGCTAGACAGTTTTAGTTGGTCATGGCAGATTTACCTCTAATGAGATAATTGCACAGGCGATAGGGTTATGTGAATTTACTGTATCTGGGATGGTGGGTTGCATGTTTAAAGAGTTGTGGTAGGTTTGATACAGTGAAGATGGTTATTGACTAGATAAGTTTTGTTGTGAGGGCTGCATTGGTTTTATAGAGTATTGCACTCACTAAGAGGGTGAAGCATTAGGCAATAAATCCAATGTGGGTCTGTGACATTGCCAGCCCAGGTATCTGGAATTTTGTAAATAATCTTATGTCATTTGTGAATATCAACATGATTCATATTTTTTTTTACATATGTAAGAGAACTATATGTTATGTGTATAATAAACTACTGGTGCAGAAATGTGTGTGACCAGGGTTTGTACAGTTCAAGGAAGTGTCCAAACTGTACTCTACTGGAAAAGAACAGAAATGTATATAAACTATATACATGTGCAAATGTATGTTTTAATAGTAGAAGCTGGAACATACAGAGTTAACCATGCAAAAAGTCAAGAAAATATGTTGAAATTGTTTTACAATTGTGTTATCTCTCAGTTTCAGTGAAGCAGACACAATGTCTAGAGCTAGAGGTTTTTTCTATTGTCTTGAAACAGAAATAATTACTAGGTTTCAAATGTAAAAACATTTTATTGTATTACAACTTCCAAGTTCTGCAAACATCTGAGAGATATGTATTTTTAACACAGAGATGTTAGTTTCTGTTAGCCTGGGAACTGAAGGCAGGTGACAAAGAATAATGTCATCCAAACTGACCCAGCAGTAATGTTTGATAGTAATTTAAGAACTCTCTCAGAGACAGACTGTGGGCATTTTGTATTTGTCTTTGGATCTGACAACATCCACTCATCATCATCTGCACTTGCCTTGCTAATAGTAAGTAACCAGGGTACAGTGATTTCTTTTAGCTATAGATAGGAATATAGTAAAGACTAGTTTAGATAGTTTCTGTATTTATTTGAGACTGTCTTGCAATGCTGTTTTAAAATATTTCCTGTGATTCTGAACTCTGTAGTTACTGTGTTGATTGAGAGTTGCCATGTTCTTTTATTATTATTAAATACATTTAAACCTATACTTGTGGCTGATATTTAAGACATATTTAAGCTCTTAGAGTACTTGCATATGTGTCTGGTGACACTGTACAAGCCAATCTTAAATAGCCTTGCTCTTGGTCACACTTACCATTTGTATAATAGTGACGTTATGCAGTAGGATTTGTCACCCTTTGGGAAAGACCATAAAGTAGCTGATAAAGGGTTTTGATGGCAGGGAAAACTACCTTGTAGTCTGGGCAGAAAGGGGCATAGCAAGTAAACTTGTGCTAACCTTTCCCAGGTGTGTGTTTGTGTATAAATCAAATATCAAAGTGTGGGCGTGTATCAGCTACTTAGGCATGGACATCAAGCACTGGTTGGACAGACATAGTTTTGGGAGTACTTGGCTTGGAACCCTGGCTAAGGACTTAACTTTGTAGCTGTAACAGTGGGGAGTATTATTGGAGAGCTGGAGAAAGTGGGAGAAACCAGCCCCAGACTGATTATGATCTCTGTGGGCTCTTAAGGGGGAATTGTAATTTACTGTGTGTGCACTTGTTATCCTCCCATTGATTATGCCCTTCACTGCTGCCAGTGGTGAAGAGTGAGGCTCCTTAATTACTGAGCCAGTGTATGGGTGTCAAATATTAATTGGTGGACAGTGGTGGGATATCCACATCACATATTAATTGGCTTGTAGTGGTGTGGATATTGAATTCCTGTAGCTTGTGTACAGTGGTCACTGAAGGTGTTTGTACTTACAATCAGCCATGCAGTGAACATTCAGAGTTCATATCACAATTGTTTTATTTCATTTGGTAGCTTAGTTAGTCAGGGAGAGCAGGAAAGCATGTCAGCAGAGGAGTATGGCAAGCTGACAAGGAGCCAGCTGGCTGAGATGTGCCAGGCTAAAGGACTGCTGCATGCCAACCTGACTAAAGCAGACATGATTGCAGTTTTAGTCACAGCTGCATCACAAAATAGCAACCAGGAGGACAATCAGACTGGCTGTGGAGATGTACAATTCTCAGAAAATGGACAGCTCAGCCTTTTTACAGAGGACTTAAAAATCCGACTGGAGTTAAAGAGACATGAGCTGGAGGCCAAGCATTTGGAAATAGAGGCAGCAGAAAGACTGAGACACCTAGAGACTGAGGAAAATGAGAAACTGCAATGTCTGAAGGCTGAGGAAAATGAGAAACTGCGATGCCTGGAAGCTGAGGAGAAGGAGAGGCAGAGGTAACATGAAAGGGTGATGCTGACTCTTCACCAGAGTCATGGAGGTGATAAGGAAGGGAGTAACCAAACCCCAAGAAGCAACAAAGGTCAATAAATATCTTCCGCAATTTACAGAGGGGGAGAATTTTGATAGCTTCATTCATATGTTTGAGAGGGTATGTAAACAGTGTAATGTTGACCAAGGGCTCTGGGTACGGTTCCTGACCCCCTTACTCCATGGTAAATTGTAACTGTAATTTATAAACTGTCTGATACTGATTGTTTAAATTATAATGTTGTAAAGAACTGTCTTTTATAATGTTTTACATTAACACATGAAGCTTATAGGAAAAAAGTTTCATGAGCATAGACACATGGCAGATGAAAGTGTATGTGACTATATTGCTGAACTAAGCATTTATTTTCATAGGTGGGTGAGTGGATGTCATGTCACCACTTTTGAAGGGCTGGCAGACCTTTTGGTGAGGAAACAAGCCCTTAGCACTTTGCCTGAGGAGATGAGAATCTAGTTAGTTAATAGAAAATGCACTACTGAGGATGAGTTGGGGAAGAAGAGAGACCTATACCTAGCAAGCACGGCATCCCTGCACAGGAAAGGGATACCCAGTGCTGCTCATGGGTCTAAGAGAACCCATGGTGGGAAGCCCAGACTACCCCAACAGAGTCCACCAGTAGCAGTGGAAGCCACTAGTCCTGGTACACATCCAGGACCAAGGGTTTAATGTTATAAATGCAACCTGTGGGGCCATGTAGCATATAGATGCCAATGGAGGAAAGGTGGGGAACACAAGGTGTGAGAGCCAGTAAGTGGGAATGACAATATGCCAACAGCACGTTGGCTCGAGACAAACTACCACAAGAGGTTATATCCTACCTTACTGAATGGGAAAGAGGCCATTGCTAAGAGAGACACAGCCTCTGACCTAACCATTGTGAAGCCTACAATGGTTACAAAGGACTACTACATACTTTGACAGTTTACTCCAATCAGAGCTTTAGGAGGGACCCCATTCAAATACCTTTGGCTAGTGTTCACCTTGAATGGGAGGGTGTAAAATAAAGCAAGCAAGGAGGTGTGTTTGAGGATATCCCTGCAGATGCCCTGATAGGGAATGATTTTGATAATGCAGTACCCTGTTTGCATGCTCTTATACACAGTCAGGCTTGGAGACATGCATTTGGGTCTGGTAGCCTAGGGGAGACCCAGAGAGACTGCACACTTGCAGCCAGGACTGGTGAGGTAGTTACCTCAGGGAGGGAGCTACCCAGTAGCAGTGAGATTGAAGGTGAGCCACATCTGCTTGTGGGTAGAGATGTCACCTTTGACAGAGGGACTGCTAGGGCAGTGGTGAGAAGTTGTAGTACCCAGGCTAACAGTGAGGTACTGCTGTCAGAAAATGCCAGACCTCCTATAGAAGTGGAGCTGGGAAGGGTTACAAGGAGAGAGTTGAGACAGGCTCAGCTCTCAGACCCTACAATTCAAGGCCTGAGGGAGGAAGTTAGTGAGGCACCTGGGAAGAGGGAATCTTCTGTATAATGGGAAAAAGGGTTACTGTATCGAGAGTGTACCCTTGAGGGAGGACTATAGGGTGAGAGAATACAGCAGTTGTCAGTGCTCAGAGCCTACTGTGTGGCACTTCTAGACATAGCCCATGGTATTCCCTTCACAGGTCATATGGGCATAAAGCATACAAAGAGGCATATTATGCAAAACTTCTATTGGCCTGATATTTCCAGAGATATAACAGGGTACTTCAGGACCTGTGAGCAGAGGCATATTATGCAGAACTTCTACTGGCCTGAGATTTTGAGAGATGTAACAGGGTACTTCAGGACCTGTGAGCAATGCCAAAAGGTAGGCAAGGCAAAAAACAAGGTGAAAGCTTCTTTGATGCCTTGGCCCGTGATTGAGGAGTCATATCAGAGGGTAGCTATGGATATTGTGGGTCCTCTGAGTACCCCAAGTTCCACAGGGAAAAAGTATATCCTAGTGATAGTAAATTATGCTACCAGATACCCTGAAGCAGTGGCGCTGTCCTCCATTGAGGCAGAAAAGGTGGCAAATGCTTTATTAGAGATTTTCAGCAGGGCAGGTTTCCTAAAAGAAATACTGACAGAGAGAGGTGCCAATTTCATGTCAGACTTGCTAGCTTGTCTATGGAAGTACTGTGGGGTGAAACATGTGAAGACACCCCCCCCCACCACCATCCCCAGACTAATGGTCTTGTTGAGACATTGAACTCTACACTAAAGACAATGCTACAGGCATTTGCAGACCAGTTTAAGAGGGACTGGGACAAATATTTGCCCCATCTGCTGTTTGCATATAGAGAGGTTCCCCAGGAATACACAGGTTTTTCAGTCTTTGAGTTGCTGTATGGGCATAGGGTGAGGGGACCTCTAGACTTGATTTGAGATGTGTGGGAGGGTGAGTGTGACTCCTACAAGGAGTCTGTTGTGGCATATGTCCTAAACCTCAGGTCAAGGGTCAGAGAGCTCATTGGGCTTGGTCCAAGAGAACCTGGCAGAAGCCCAACAGCAGTAAAAAGGTCTGGTATGACAGGAATGCTAGACCTAGAGAGTATGCTGTAGGACAGCAGATAATGGTTCTCATTCCTGTCAGACACAAGAAACTGCATGCAGCTTGGGAGGGACCCTAGAAGGTGGTAAGGAAGGTCAGTGATGATAACTACCTTGTAGAACTGCTAGGCAGGAGGCAGGGGCACAAATCTTACCATGTTAACATGATGAAACCTTACTGCGATAGGGTGGCCCTTGTGCTGAGTATTTGAAGTGGATGGCAGAAGGAGTCTGAGTGGGATCCAGTGACTGATCTCCTTAGTGAGGCTCAAACTGACAACTCAGTAGAAGAGATATCAGTGTCCTAGCAGCTATCCCCTATCCAGGTTTGAGAAATCTGCAGAGTGTTACAGGAGTCTGGGGGCATGTTCACTGGGAAACCAGGGTGCACCCACCTGGTGCAGCACCATGCAGATGCAGGACCCCAAAGGCCTATTAAGCATGACCCTTATAGTGTGCTTGAGAGAGTCAAGCAGACTCTGAAGGAGAAGATACAGTAAATGTTGGACCTAGGGGTAATTCAGGAGTCCAGCAGTCCCTGGGTGTCCACAGTGGTGCTGATACAAAAGAAGGATGGCAGTACCAGGTTCTGTGTGAACTGCAGGAAATTAAGTAGTCTCACAGAGTCAGATGCTTAGCCCATGCCTAGGACAGATGAAGCCCTAGAGCAGCTGGGTTGAGCTAAGTATCTTACCACTTTTGATCTTAGCAAGGGTTATTGGCAGGTGCCCTTGGCTCCCAGTGTTAGTGAGAGGTCAACCTTTGTGACTTCTTTTGTTTTGTATGAGTTCACGAAGGTGCCCTTTAGGATGAAAAATGTCCCAGTAACTTTCCAGAGGCTGGTAGAGCATATCCTAGCAGGAGCAGGAGATTTTGCCTTTGCTTACCTAGATGATATTGCCATCTGCAGCAATTCCTGCCAAGTGGACCTTCAGCATGTCAGGGAGGTGCTGTGCAAAATACAGAGGGCAGGGTTGACCATTAAGCTCAGCAAGTGTCAGGCGGGTATGGCAGAGGTCTCCTACCAAGGACATAGAGTGGGGAATGGTAATATCAGGCCAGAACCTGCCAAAGTGGAAGCCATTCAAGTATGTCCTGCTCCTGTTACATAAAAGAAGGTAAAGGCATTCTTAGGGACTGCGGGGTACTACAGAAAGTTCATCCCCAGTTATAGTACCATAGTTGTTCTCCTCACAGTCCTGACAAGGGAAAGGATGATAGATAAGGTAGTGTGTACAACAGCAAGTGAGTAGGCATTCCAGAAGCTTATAAGAGCTTTGCAGGGCCCCCTGTGTTAGCCAGTCCAGATTACAGCAAAGAATTTGTTGTGCAGGTGGATGTTTGAAACCATATGGTGGGGCTGTACTTAGCCAAGTTTCCTCAGAGGGAGAAAAGCACCCAGTGGTATATCCTAGTCATGTATATCTTAGTTGTAGGCTCCAATCCATGGATGAATGCTATACAGCTGTAGAAAAGGAATGTCAGCCATAGTCTGGGCATTGCATAAACTTTGGCCTTATCTTTGTGGAAGGGAATTCACTGTAGTTACAGACCATAATCCCTTAACATAGCTACACAGAGCCAGCCAGCAAAATGCCAAGTTACTAAGGTGGAGCCTAGGGTTGCAAGCATATGATATGACAGTGCAGCACCACAATGGGGTTAGCAATGCCAATGCAGATGAGGTCTCAAGACAGGAAATGGTGTAAGGTATTCCCAGATAGGCTCAACCCTCTCAAGCAATTTTTCTCAAGGGTCACTTGAAAAACTAGCTTGAGTTTTTTTTTTTTTTTGGGGGGGGGACTATTGTGACACTGCCAGTCCAGCTATCTGGAATTTTGTAAATAATCATATGTCATTTGTGAATATCAACATGATTCATATGCTTGTCTTACAAATGTAAGAGAAGTATAAGTTAGGTGTACATTAAACTAATGGTGCAAAAGTGTGTGCTGACCAGGGTTTGTCCAGTACAGAGCTTCAAGGCTATGTCCACAGTGCACCCTACTGGAAAAGAACAGAAATGTATATAAACTATATACCTGTGCAAATGTATGTTTTAATAGTTGAAGCTGGAAAATACAGAGTTGACTTGCAAAATTTCCAGAAAATAAGTTGAAATTGTTTTACAATTGAGTTATCTCTCAGTTTCAGTGAAGCAGACACAATTTCTAGAGCTAGAGGTTTTTCTATTGTCTTGAAACAGAAATACATAATAGGTTTCAAATGTAAAAGTGTTTTATTGTTTTATGATTTGCAATTTCTGCAAACAGCTGAGAGTTATGTATTTTAACACAAACATGTTAGTTTCTGTTAGCATGGAAACTGAAGGCAGGTGACAAAGAGTGTTGCCATCCAAGCTGACCCAGCAGTAATGTTTGATAGTAATTTAAGAACTCTCTCAGAGATAGACTGTGGGCATTTTGTATTTGTCTTTGGATCTGACAACATCCACTTATCATTATCTACACTTACTTTGTTAATAGTAAGTAACCAGGGTACAGTAATTTCTTTTAGATATATATAGGAAAATAGTAAAGATTAGTTTAGATGTTTTCTGTATTTGAGACTGTCCTGCAATATTGTTTTAAAATATTTTCTGTGATTCTGAACTCTGTAGTTACTGTGTTGATTGAATATTGTCTTGTTCTTTTATTATTTATTATTAAATATATCTAAACTTACCTTTGTGGCTGATGTTTGTGAGACATATTTAAGCTCTTAAAGTAATTGCATATGTATTTGGTGACACTGTACTCCTAAATAGCCTTGCTCTTAGTCACAATTACCATTTGAATAATAGTAATATTACACAGTAGGATTTTTCAACCTTTGGGGAGGGCCTTAAAGTAGCTGATAAAGGGTTCTGGTGGCAGGGAAAATTACCTTATAGTCTGGGCAGAAAGGGGCTTAGCAACTAAACCTGTGCCAGCCTTTCCCAGATTTGTTTGTGTATAAATCAAATCTGAAAGTGTGTGTGTGTGTGTGTGTGTGTGTGTGTGTGTGTGTGTGTGTGTGTGTGTGTGTGTGTGTGTGTGTGTGTGTGTATCAGCTACATGGACAGGAACATGAAGCACTGGTTGGACAGAGACAGTGTTGGGAGGACTTTGCTTGGAATGCTGTCTAAGGACTCAATTCTATATCTGTGCCAATGGGAAGTCTTATTGGGTATCTGGGAAAGAGAGAGAAACCAGCCCCAGACTGACAGTGATCTCTGTCTGCTCTTAAGGGAAATTGTACTTTACTGTGTGTGTACTTGTCATCCACCCATCGTGTACATCCCTCACTGTTGCCAATGGTGAGGATTGAGGCTCCTTGATTACTGGGCCAGTGCAGGGGCATCACATGGGCCAGTGCAGGGGCATCACATGGTCTTCAGATGTCTTGCTTATAATAGCCATTCTTATACCTGTTGGGGAGGCTAAATGGGGCTGCAGTTAGGCTGGGCTGCACACAGTCAGGTTTGCATGTTTGCAGGTGGTGTTGTGGTCTCTTACATTATTCGTGGAACATTTGCAAACTTGCAATGTGGTAATAATTCTGGAATTACAGTTGAAAGGATGACAGAGGACTGGAGAATTAAAGAGTTTCTTCCAAGGTTAGCATATGGTGTGGTCTACTGTAGTTATTTTGGCTTTGGGGGATGGCTCATCAGTTTAGTCAGCTATTTAGGCAGCTGATTACTTTGGCAATTTTTATGTTAGGCCACTGGGAGGTTGAAGACAGGGACAGTTGGTTCAGAGGGTATGGCATACACCAAATTACTTTGGTTTGATCTTTAGGCATGGTTAAGTTTGTTTCAGAAGGTTTTGTTGGAAATTTTGGACGAAGGAGGGGGTACAGCCTAGTCAGGCTGCTGGCAGAGAAGAGGGCCAGGCTGGCCCTCTATTTTTTCCCCTCTGGTATTGGAGGTTCATTCCTTGAGTTGGGAAATGCAAGTGAGCAGCTGGACGCTGCTTTACAAGTATAAGTAAGCAAGTGGAGGTGAGGGTGCTACTTATTTGGTCTGGATGGTTATTTCAATGAGTTGGAAAATTCATGTGAGCAGTTGGACACAGATAAGTAAAGTAAGCGAGTGGAGGTAAGGATGCTGCTTACTTGGTAAGGGTGAGCGAGGTCACGCTGCCCTAAGTTAACAATTATATGGATGTTGCATCAAGTGAGCAGTTGAACACTGCTTGAAAAGTAAAAGTAAGTGAGCAGAGGTAAGGATGCTGCTCACTTGGTCAGGATGAGCAGGGTCACGCTGTCCTAAGCTAACTGTTATATTGGATGTTTATGCCGTGATTAATTAATGAAAGTATTAGCTGGTCAATGAAATTATGTTTATGGAATTTTAGCAAAGGTCATCAAATGTCATTTGGTGTGATGTGTGTTCATTGACAGGGGCCTGGACAAACAACACCATGTTGTGCAGGGAAGACATATTCTCTTTGTGTCAGTTTTGTAATCAGACCACACAATCCCAAGAGACAGATGTAAGCATCAGAGTAAAAATAATGCAAAACAAACACATACACACAAGCAGGCATATCTTCCTTTTAGAAAACTTCTCACTGGCACGTTCTCCGAATCATCCAACAAGCAGATCATACATACATTTCAGCAACTGGTTTAAGGAAAGGATTTGAATTGATGGCATGCTCGAGCTAAGAAAATGAATCACTTCACTTTCATTTAAAGCAGAGTCCAGCAGCTACTGATCACATCACATCATTCACACAAAAGTGCTGCTGTTTTTAACAATAAAAGAAGTGGGCAGACTGCAGTAAATTGCAGAACTGTTTCTGATTCCTTTGCTGAAGTTTCTATCAAGCATACGCGATACAAGTTTTTTTAATTGTTTTTAACTTACCTGGAGGCTGAGCCACCAGAGCCAGAGAAAGTAAATTTTCTCGTCCTGCAGACATGGTGGGCACTGTGTGGACTGGAAGACTCTGCAGTACATAAATTAACTTAAATTGTAATATGCAGTTGTGCATACTGAACATCTCTGCTAGATACTGCTGCTATTCCAGATTAACAACAGTCCAAGTCTCCGACAAGCAGACTGCTGCCTCAGAAGCTGATGTCATCAGGCACTCCCCTGCACATTGATAACATTGTGGGATATGCTGCTGATGCTTGGTGATATCAGTCATAACTTTAAAATTGTGAATAAAAAAAAATCAGAAATTGAAGGTGCCACTCATGATTTCATGGCACCCCATGATTTTGCACTCAAAACCAGTAAATACTGCGGAATTCAGTACAGTTGAGAGGTATGTTGGGTTGGGTATACTAATACTGAATCTTTCTAATATTATAATATAATAATTTCTAACTCAAAGTTTGAAGATTAAGTTTTTGGAGTATTTGTGTAAGTCTCTTCTGGTTAGGGTTGCAGTACAGGCTTTGCAAGATGATAGCTTTAGTACTGTGAATATTTTTTGGAGTGTGTATTTATATGTGTGTGTTTGTGTTTGTGTGTGTATGCTTGAATATCTTGTGTGGTTGTAATATTTGGAAACTGTTTTTCTAAGGTAATGTGCACAGTTAGGGATAGCATGTAATAGTTAGGTAGTACAGAGGGCAAAGTACAGTACATAAAATAAGTTGAAGTAAGCTTTTATATGTATGAGCACGTGTGTGTGTGTGTGTGTGTGTGTGTGTGTGTGTGTGTGTGTGTGTGTGTGTGTGTGTGTGTGTGTGGTATTCATAGCCAGAACACAAATGCAATAAGGCTATCATTGCTCTCCATTCATGAGCATCGGTAAACTGAGATTCATAGAGGTCACTTAAGCTAATCTACAGTGGCCATGAAAAAACATAAGCAGATGAAGTCATAATGAGATGAACTGAATGAGGTGAATGCTGATGTAACCTGAATGAAATCTGTTGTGCTTTTTTCCTCCCAACTAATTATAGTGCTTTCTTGAGAATCATTTAGTCTCATGTGATCTGCTTCCATGTGTCCAGACAGTACCCTGTTCTCTTTCCCTTACAAGTGTGACTCCTACTTGAGTCTGTAAGTCCTCACTAGTGTACTACTGAAGGTGGTCACAACTGCTTGGTCTGCCATCATACTATGCATCAGTGTAATCAAGACATTATGTCTACTCTCTGCTATCTCCATGTAATGCTGGAAATCTTCACATATGCCCTGGAGGACTTTGAATCTTTCCAGCTAATCCTCTGTAGCAGTGGTCTGACCCCTAACAAAGTCATAGCACATT
Organism: Protopterus annectens; assembly: GCF_019279795.1. NCBI lineage: Eukaryota > Metazoa > Chordata > Ceratodontiformes > Protopteridae > Protopterus > Protopterus annectens. The sequence continues at coordinate 1,424,257,348 of NC_056732.1, forward strand.
TGCTACTTGTCAGCCAATACTTTACATGTTTCATGTCATAGTTCTGACAAATTCCGGCACCTGGCTCCCCTTGTGAAGGTGTCACTGAGGACATTGTTACTTCTGAATGTCTGTCATCAGGCTGGAGATACTGGTGTAGAAGTGTGTGGGTTTTCTTTTTGCAAAAGCATGATGCTCTGTCACCTGATCTACAGTTATTAACATGGTGTTTGGTGTGAGATCCTGCCATTAAACTTAGGGACTGTATCCCACTTTCTGCATGATGTCTTTTAAATATAACTATGTCATCCGCATCATCATCATCATCTGCTGCTGATATTCCCCAAATATATTAGTATATTGGAAATGTTTGTTTCTGCTGCCAGCCCAGTAAAAATTATTTGAAAACATTACTAATACGGGAACAATGTGCACTACTTTATTCTTACTAAGGAGTTTGGGGACATTTAACATGCACACTGTCTCAATTGATATTCTGTGCAGATGTGAAAGGTTCATCTGTTAATAGTGTCATGCACTTAATGTAATCATTCCATGTCAGCATGAAATTCTGTATGTAAATATATATTGCTGTTTTTAAACCATCCTTCTTGAGCAGACGAGTGTTGCTGCTACAGATGTTGGAAATAGCCAATGTCCACATCCCCTCAGATTATTCCAGTGTCAGCACCTTCTGTGTCGGCATTCCTCATCTTGTGTTAAACGGATAATTGTTTGAGCCCCATCCCCACCAGTACTGGTACAGGCAAATGCATTCTGCCTAGCTTTGCTTCTTGCATGTCCACCATAAAATTTTCCCTCTTCTTGTACTGTGGTTTCATCATCCAACTGCAATCATTTCCATTGCAGTTTGATTCAAGGTCTTGGCCTTCTCAGCATTTTTGGGCACACCTTTACCAAACAGACCTTTGACATATACAGTGCAATGATAAAGTATTTGCCCCCTTCCTGATTTCTTATTTGTTTGCGTGTTTGTCACACTTTAATGTTTCATATCAAACAAATTTAAATATTAGACAAATATTAGAAAAAGATAACCCAAGTAAACACAAAATGCAGTTTTTATGTGATCATTTTATTTATTAAGGAAAAAAAATATCCAAACCTAAATGGCCCTATGTGAAAAAGTAATTGTCCCCCTTGTTAAATCATGAAGTAACTGTGGTTAATCACATTTTTGGGAAAGATGAGTTCAATTTCACTAGCCTCACCCAGGCCTCATTACTGCCAGACCTGTTGAATCAAGAGATCACTTAAATAGAGCTGGGTCTATATTATGATATCGCACACTCAGAAGAGCGAACAACACATAATCGACCCCATGTAAGCAAAAGCTTGCAACATTGAAACCTCAGAACAGTTCCAAAACAAAAAAAAACTGTAAAACATTACATAATGTGTGGGGGGGGGTGAAGCCCAACTCCGAGATCGCACTACAGTGCCGAAAATGGCAAAGTAGCAAAAGCGACCAAGTGAATTCTTTCCCAGGGAAATAATTCGCTGAAAAGACACTTCGCTATTTTGCCTTTTCACACTTTTCAGTTCGACAAAGACACATTCGACAACCTGCATCTGTGACAGCATAACAGGGAGCCAATAGAACCTGTCAGACAAAGTGAAGTAGGCCAAAAGATCCCAAAAAGGAAGACGTCATGCCGCAATCTGAGGAAATTCATGCTGCTATCTAAAGAAATTTCAGAACAGATAAGAAACAAAGTAATTGACATCTATCAGTCTGTAAAAGGTTACAAAGCCATTTCTAAAGCTTTGGGAGTCCAGCAAACCACAGTGAGAGCCATTATCCACAAATGGAGAAAACATGGAACAGTGGTGAACCTTCCCAGCAGCGGCTAGCCTACAAAAAATTACTCTAAGAGTGCAGCGATGACTCATCCAAGAGGTCACAAAAGACCCCAGAAAACATCTGAAGAACTGCAGGCCTCACATGCCTCAATTAAGGACAGTATTCACAACTCAACCATAAGAAAAAGACTGGGAAAAATGACAATGCATGGCAGAGTTCCAAGGTGAAAACCACTGTTGACCAAAAAGAACATAAAGGCTTGTCTCAATTTTGCCAAAAAAAATATTGATGACCCAAAGACTTTCGGGAAAATATTCTGTGGACTGACAAAACAAAAGTTGAACTTTTTGGGAGGTGTGCATCCCATTACATCTGGTGTAAAAGTAACACAGCATTTCAGAAAAAGAACATCATGCCAACAGTCAAACGTGGTGGTAATGTGATGATCTGGGGCTGTTTTGCTCCTTTGGGACCTGGATGACTTGCTGTGATTGATGGAACCATGAATTCTGCTCTCTACCAAAAAATCCTGAGGGAGAATGTCTGGCCAGTCAGTTTGTGACCTCAAGCTGAAGTGCACTTGGGTTCTGCAGCAGGACAATGATCCAAAACACACCAGCAAGTCCATCTCTGAATGGCTTAAAAAAAACAAAATGAAGCTTTTGGAGTGGCCTAGTCAAAGTCCTGACTTGAATCCAATTGAGATGCTGTGGCATGACCTTAAAAAGGTGGTTCATGCTCCGAAACCCTTCAATATGGCTGAATTAAAACAATTCTGCAAAGAAGAGTGGGCCAAAATTCCTCAACAGCGATGTGAAAGAGTCATTGCCAGTTATCGCAAACACTTGATTGTAGTTGTTGCTGCTATGGGTGACACAACCAGTTATTAAGTTTAGGTGACAATTACTTTTTCACATAGGGCCATGTAGGTTTGGATAGTTTTTTTTTTCCTTAATAAATAAAATCATCACTTAAGAACTGTGTTTTGTGTTTTCTTGGGTTATTTAAATTTGTTTGATGATCTGAAACATTTAAGTGTGACAAATATGGAAAAAAAATAAGAAATTAGGAAGTGGGCAAATACTTTTTCATTGCACTGTACCTAAAGGGATGCTGTGAGGATGCAGTTTTCCACCTGGCTGAAACTGCCCTTTCTCTGCCTTGGTCCCTTGTTCTGCATCATTACAGAACATAAAAATATGCAACACTCATAAACAAAAACGTTTGATGTAATTATTAGACATCACAACAATGAAATCCCTGTCATCCTCATAAAAAGTGGGTGACACAAACCCATAATTATACATGCAGACTCTAAGTCCAGCCAATTAAAGTCATGCTATAGTACTGTCTGCACTATCATAAACACATTCCCAACAGTAAAGCAATAAGTCTGTAACATATTCATCTTCCCCCTAGCCCCTATTACTGTCTTATATTCATAAAGCTGTCACTTTTCATTTATCAGTGACATCCAGAAGTCTCCAAGTAAAGACACATATATATTGGGCCAACAAATCATCCTTACCACTTCAGTACTTCATAGTTAGATCACTGCTTTTATATCATATATGCACAATTACCAAATGACACCAATGTAAATGATTTTCTCAGTGATCACAAATCACTTCCACAGCTATAATGATTTTCCATTTGCAAATGTCAGTTGTATTACAGTACTCACTAAAGTCATTGTACTATGCCCATTATATGATTAAAACAAAATATTTATTGATATAAATAAACTAGTTTACATCAATTGTAGTGTTTCACATTAATTTACATTTCTATTTTATTTTTTACTTTTAAATAGTCCACAGTTTCCTAAGTCATTTGCCTCCTAACTCAATTCCTACTTAATATGTGTTGCTAAACTTTTCACATAAATTCAGGTTCATTTACACATTTTGTAAGCAAACTAAGCCCATTTATGTTTATCCCTATGAATCACGGTAATGTGTATCACCACTTACGCATGTAATTCAGTCTCGGGTACTCATGATCAGCACCTCAGGTTCATGTGAATACACTGCAGATAGTAGTGGAGTCCACATCAGTCATTAGCAGACTCCAGCAAGCTGCAGGTATGTCTTGAATGCCTGACTTATGCTCATAGCTAAATATGTTTAGAAAAGGCAAATGGAGTGATATGCATGTGGGTATGCACAATCAGGACATATTTTTTTATAAAAATATATTTTATTGAAAATTAAAAAAAAGACAATGACAACAGCACCACTGACAACCTATAAATGATAAATCCATTTATAATAACATTTATTGAAGACAAAGCAACAGTACTAATGACTATCATTATGCAAATTATACAGTGACAACTATTTACAACATGATCTTGATAAAGCTTAGTGCATTTTAAACAGTGATGTCTCTAAAATTGGAGATAAAATTGAAGTAAAAACAAAATAAAACAATATTAAAAAATGAAAAAATGTAAAACATAAGGACTACTTGCCAGTGGTGTGAGATAAAGAGAAAGAAAAATACATTTACTAATATGCATTAAAGCAATATATATATTATGAGGAAAAATATATTTAATTAGTAAATTTTCAACTATTCTGCTTTTGCGAGGATCATTAATTTCATTCTTTTGACAGAATTTTCATAAGCCTTTAGGTATTTAATGGCCATGTCCTGCAATTCATTCCAGGAAATTGTTAGCATTCTCAGACATTTTCTTGTTATATAAAGTTTAATTAAAAAAAATATTGCGTAATATGTCAAATAGAGAACTGCCATGTCAACATGTTGCCACTGTATCCAACTTTTAATACTTTTTAGACTGGACCAGAGTTGACTAATAGGCGGACAATACCATAGAATATGGATGAGTTCTGCTTCATCTATGTTACACAAGGAATTTTTGTAGAATTGAGCTTTCTTTATTGGAGTGAAATATACATTTCCCATTTGCATGAGATGTGTATATAAAAAAAATTAAAATGGGAAAACATTTATCATTAAATGACTATGTCTTTTGTAGTTTCTTTTCCAAATTTACTGTAGAATTTTGGTCATGTTTAAGTCGCATATGAAGAAAGATAAACTTGTTTTTAATTGTCTTTGTTTACCATTCTGTATGTATTAGCTTCTAGTATGTCACATTATAAAGTCTGAATTTATTTGCTGAATCTGATCATTTTATCTGGGTCATAGGGATGCAATCAAAAATATTTCAGAACAAGGTTTAATAAGTGATTTAAAATTAGTAGGTAACTTTTAGGCAAGAATAATTTTATTCTTAAATGTTCAATTAAAGTTGATTTGTTAGAGACTGTGTCTCACATTGTATTTTTATATGGGAAAGTTGGACAAATTAAACATTTTTATTATTTAATTGAATGTTTGGATTTAAAATGCACATGCTGCAAGAGTGATGCTATATCACAAAGGTCTAACATTCTAAGACATTTTTGAAAGGATGGAACTAATGTTATAATTAATTTATGAACTTTAAAGTTATCTAACATTTTAAGAAGTTTTTGAGAGGATGTAATTAATTTTGTAATTAATTTATGAACATTAAAGTTATTCAGTGCATGGTTATTTAGACAATATAAGGCCAGTATGGTGTAACTGCCTTTGTTTTGCACCAACTTGATCACAGTTTAATCCAAGGTGGAGATCAGGACTTATCTTCATAATTAAAATTAATAATTCTTAAAAATCTCCTAGATTTAATGATTATGTAATAGAGGAATAAGTCAGGAAAGATGAGTCTACAATGTGATTTAGGTCCAACAAGCTTATTATAATATATTCTTGCAGTTTTTGTGGATAAAGATATGCAGAGAAATAAATATACCACTAAAAATAAATTAGCTACAGGGTACAATGAAGAGGTTAAGCAAAAAAAGCAGCTTAGGAAAGCTGTTAATTAGAGTTACAACCACTTTAGCAAGCAATGGGAATTTTAATTTGTTCCATCTTTCAGTTTTGAAGGTTTTCCATACTTTTAAGATATTGTTTTGTTTCATGCTTTTAATATCTTGACTGAAATTTACACTCACTAATATAAGAATATTAATAGTTGCTAGTTATATTATTGCAATATGTATATATTATTAATAATATTTAACTTTAAATATTGCTAAGTATTAAGGTTATATTTATTATAATATTTTGTTTTACTAACTCCTATATTGTTGAGGACTGAAAATGGAATAGGTTTATAATTTTAGTTTAATGAAAATATTACTGACTGCTAGAGGTTGAGTTTATAGTTAGAAATTTTTGAAAGCAAATTGATGGACTAAACTATTTTGTTTAAATCACAGCTGGGATTACAGCAATAAATATTTAAATCATCCACATATGCAGTCATGGAAGTTTCAGTTTTAATTCAATTTGGAGTATTAAGATATTTATTTTATAAAATGAAGAAGAAAAAAGAGGTTCAGTGCAAAAGTTAAGATGAGAGAGGCCAGCTGTGCCTGACAGGTCTTGAATACTAGAGTCTATCAATAATTGTGTAGAAGAATTTAATAACTTTATTTTACAAAATGTGTGAGATAGTCATTAAAGCCAAATTTAAGAAAAAATTCTAAGAGAAATTTTATATTTACCCTAATGAAGGCTTTAGATGCATCAATACAAAAGTGAATGTTTCTTTTTTTTTTATTTCTAAAGTGGTTTCTTTATTCTTCATTTATTTTACATTTGTTTACAAGGAGTGTCCAACTGAGCCAAAAAAGGTCTGTTCTCAGCAGACACAAGGGGGAAAACCCCCAAGTTACATATAATAAGCAATGTGAATACTAGTACTTAAAAACAGGTTACATGGTAAACAGTGATATAACCTCTACAAGTTTCATATAATAAACAGTGTAAACCTAGAATTAAAAGGCAGTTTGCATAGTATTTATAAAGATTCCATTGTTACAATGTTGTTACTAGTTTGACTGCTTTTAATCAAATCCAATTGAGATGATGAAATCTTTGCAACAATTGAAGTTATATTTTGAAATCAATGTTTATAAATGCTATTGGTCTATTGTTTAGTAGGTCAGTTGGATCTAAATTATGTTTGAGTAGGAAAATAACATTGGATTTATTAGGGTATATGTCTGTGAATCCATTTATACCAGCATCTTGAAATAGAATAATAAACATTTCTAATAATTCTTGTGCAATCTATTTATAAAAAGTAGATGAAAATCCACCTGGACTTGTTTCTTTGATGGACTTTATGTTTGAAGTATATTTAAAATTTCTATTGGATTCACCTGATGAGTTAAAAAAAAGATTGCAGTGCAGAACATAAAAGTGAAAACTTTATTTGTTCAAGGTAAAATTCATATTTATTTCTGAGCTATTATTTCTTGCTCTGTTGTTTAGGTTAAAAATATATCATAACGTGATAAAAATTTCTAATTTGAAGTATAACTGTCTTGATTATATGTCTAGATTTGTAAATTTGATTCACCAGGAGTTCAGATGACACATGTGCCCATTTTGAATATGATGATAACATTCTAGGTTCATATTTATTAAATTGTGACATATAACATGCACTTTTCTTTAATCTGTTCTTCAGAATTCACATCATAATTAAGAAGTTGTATAATTTGTAACTTCTTCAGATAAGCTTTAATAGAAAATTGTGTTTGTAAATGAAGTTTTTTAAGTATGATGTTTTATTAATTGAAATACCTATTATTTGAGTTTTAAGGGATGCACGTTGTATATACAACCATTCAATATGATCCTAGCCCATCTTATATCATCTGGTGTACTTTATAACTTCAATAAATTTATCATTTACAAGAGCTGGTACTCACACACACAGAAGAATATTAATTTCTGCAAAAAGCACCCGTCACAAAAAAAAAAAAAAAAATCATGTGTAATATTCCAAAAGAGTTGCTAAGGTAATGCACACCAGCAACAGTAACAGTTATTAAATAAAATAATAAAATTGACTGTTGCTTACCAAATTCTATCCATCATACAAATGAAATGGAAATACATTACTTAAAAAAATTATGTAGGTGACAAAGTATTAAAAAAAAAGATCTGCCAGTAATAACAGTACCTAGTCTAATTTCCTTGATGACTAACTGGATTCGGTTAAGATGATGTCACAACCCAGATGAAGTGGCTCTAAACGTGTGAACCACAGGCCTGCTCATCCTTTCTTTCCTCTGGTTTTGGCATGTTGAATGATGTCAGCACCAATAAAGGCACAAGGCTATGCTCTGAGCTGGTCTGATAAGAAGACAAAGATTATGGTCTACATTCTTTGTGAATCATATCTGGATAAGATACTGGTGTGCATAAGGAGAAGTCAGTGGATGAAATAGGCATCTTGCAGGAGTTGGATGATCCATGACAGGGATCTCCCCACCTGGCCAACAACAGTGTAGACCCAACCAGCTGTCTTATTTTTTTCACTTTTTGGTCATAGTAATGATTAAAATAAACTATAACAATGTTGCATTATTAAATGTATATGCTAGGTGAAATATGTCTTACTCCAAATGCATATCTATAATGCTATTATAATAATAAAAATAATGCATAAACATATCTGTACACAGAACCACAGCTGTACAGATTGCAGGTCAGAAAATAAATGTGAAAACTTTATTTGTTCAAGGTAAAATTCATATTTATTTTTGAGTGATTATTTCCTGCTCTGTTAAGTTAAAAATATATCATGAAGTGATAATAATTTCCAAATTAAAGTATAACTGTTTTGATTATATGTCTAGATTTGTAAATTTGATTCACCAGGAGTTCAGATGACACTTGTGCCCATTCTGAATATGATGATAACATTCTAGGTTCATATTTATTAAATTGTGACACATAACATGCACTTTTCTTTAATTTGTTCTTCAGAATTCACATCATAATTAAGAAGTTGTTTAATTTGTAACTTTTTCAGATAAGCTTTAATAGAAAATTGTGTTTGTAAATGGAGTTTTTGAAGTATGATGTTTTATTAATTGAAATACCTATTATGTGAGTTTTAAGGGATGCATGTTGTATATACAACCATTCAATATAATCCTAGCCTTTCTTACATCATCTGGTATACTTTATAACTTCAATGAACTTATCATTTACAAGAGCTGGTACTCACACACACAGGAATATTTATTTCTGCAAAAAGCACCCGTCACAAAAAGAAAAAAAATCATGTGTAATATTCCAAAAGAGTTACTAAGGTAAATCACACCAGCAACAGTAACAGTTATTAAATAAAATAATAAAATTGACGGTTGCTTACCAAATTTTATCCGCCATAGAAATGGAATGGAAATACATTACTTAAAAAAATGATGTAGGTGACAAAGTATTAAAAAAAAAGATCTGCCAATAATAACAGTACCTAGTCTAATTTCCTTGATGACTAACTGGATTCGGTTAAGATGATGTCACAACCCTGGGTCTGCTCATCCTTTCTTTCCTCTGGTTTTGGCACATTGAATGATGCCAGCACCTATAAAGGCACAAGGCTATGCTCTGAGCTGGTCTGATAAGAAGACCAAGATTATGGTCTACATTCTTTGCGAGTCATATCTGGAAAAGATACTGGTGTGCATAAGGGGAAGTCAGTGGATGAAATAGACATCTTGCAGGAGTTGGATGATCCATGACAGGGATCTCCCTACCTGGCCAACAACAGTGTAGACCCAACCAGCTGTCTGAGTGTTTATTTTTGTATTATTTTTTTCACTTTTTGGTCATATTAATGATAAAAATAAACTATAAGAATGCTGCATTATTAAATGTATATGCTAGGTGAAAGATATCTTACTCCAAATGCATATATATAATGCTATTATAATAATAAAAAGAATGCATAAACATTTCTGTACACAGAATCACAGCTGTATACACATATATGCAATGTTTATTAGATAACATAAATGTCTGTTTAAATACAAATGTAATATATGTATGAATAAAAAATATGTGTAAATATATATATATATATATATATATATATATATATATATATATATATATACATACAGTGTGTGTGTGTGTGTGTGTGTGTGTGTGTGTGTGTGTGTGTAAATTACAAATATATATCTGCATGAGTACACCTACAACTATTTTTCCAATTATATGAATGTATTTATACACAAAAGTTACTTGCATTGTTACATAATTGTATATACAATACCAGAGTACCTTAGTTAGTAGTTTATGTACATATAGTCCATTTTTATAAAGAAAAAATATTGTATGTTTAGGGCAGAAAATATCTGTTAGTATAATTATGGTATGAGACAGTCATTGTGTCTACAATATTAACTGCACAGGCAAGATGGCTAATTCTGTCAAGCACCACACACTAATCAGAGTTGAGATTGGTGGAGGGTTTTAATGGTTGCAGTATAAAGTGAATGACCAGCACATAGCAAGAAATAACCACTTGTATTACTTCTGTATATATTTTAAACCATCCCCTTAGATGCTTACATTATTAGGCAGAAAACTATTAAAGCACATATTATTGTACTGAATTAAATATGTAGCATTTATCTGTAGCTCAAATATTTTCTTAATGTTGAACTGAAAGGAAGAGAAAACTCCCTTAAGTTGCTATACTTTTCATGTGTGTACATCTTCAGCCTGAACATAATTCACAGACTGTTGCATGCAAACCATAACATTTGAAAGTAGAAGCTAGACTGAAATGGTATAAATAAATTCCAGACAACACCCTTCCCCCAAACAGACAAGTTGTGCGCACATATAAACATGTAAGAAGTTATTTCTGAATTGCATTAAATGGATGACTGGCAAGTATGAGAATTCAGGTATTAAAATAGTTAAGCAAATGCATACTAAGTGCACCAGTGAATGAAATGACTTACATAGTAGTAGTAGTAGTTATATCAGTAATGTTAAGGAAAAAAGGTGAAATACAGATAGACAACAATTATCTTATGTCTTCTCTATCTAGCCAGCATGGAGATATTATATAACAGGACCCACCAAACTATACCACCATAACACCATAAAACACGATAAAATTGATGGTTGCATACTAAATTTTATCCACCATACAAATGAAATGGAAATACATTACTTAAAAAAATTATGTAGGTGATAAAGTATTAAAAAAAAAGATCTGCCAGTAATAACAGTACCTAGTCTAATTTCCTTGATGACTAACTGGATTTGGTTAAGATGATGTCGCAACCCAGATGAAGTGGCTCTAAACGTGTGAACCACAGGCCTGCTTATGCTTTCTTTCCTCTGGTTTTGACATGTTGAATGATGTCAGTACCAATAAAGGCACAAGGCTATGCTCTGAGCTGGTCTGATAAGAAGACAAAGATTATGGTCTTCATTCTTTGTGAATCATATCTGGATAAGATACTGGTGTGCATAAGGAGTAGTCAGTGGATGAAATAGGCATCTTGCAGGAGTTGGATGATCCATGACAGGGATCTCCCCACCTGGCCAACAACAGTGTAGACCCTATTTCCAAGATGGCTGCCGGCTAGACTAGTCCCTATTCACTGAGCTCCTCACTGTTATGTAACATCCGGCTTTTTTTTTACAACTTTGGAGTGATATTTTTCCTCAGTTTTTTTTACAAAAAGCTTCTCTGATATTATATCTATGTACTAGGATTTTTTATTTTTTTGGAAAATTCAGCTTTGGAATTATTTTACCTCAGAACAGTTTTGGCTTCAACAGTGTTTGGGCACGTGCAGTTTGAAGGCTCATCTCAGAATCAGCTATCCTGACTTCACACCTCTACTCTGGGCATGGCTGGCAAATCTGACTCCATGGAGACGCAGACAACCAAGGCCAAATTCTCTTCTATGCTTTCACCTGAGAAGGATACTAGTTCAAAAAGACTAAGAACCACTAAACAATCTTCTGAGATTATTAACGTAAGTACTAAAGACATAAATGACTCTAATTTTCATTTAGATGAACTAAAAATGGCATTACAACCTATTCAAAGTGCTATACAAAGTTTCTCTGAACAATTTACTGATTTTGGTAAAACTTTAAAACAAATAAGTGAAAGAATGGTCATTATTGAAAGTAAAAATATAGCCTTAGAAATAAGAACAGACGCAGTGGAAAGAGATATAAAAGCTAAAGATAAGCTTATTACAGAAATTCAAGATAAACTACTGGACTTAGAAGCTAGGAGTTGCAGAAATAATATAATTATTAGAGGATTTCCAGAATCTTATGAGAATCAAAATTTATTATCAGTGACTAAGCAGATCTTTGAGGCATTATTAAACTGTGAGGCAACTTCAAAAACTGTAATTATAGAAAGAGTGCACAGAGCCTTGCGTGCCAGACAGGATTCAACCTTACCTCGGATCATATACACTAAATTACTAAACTTTCAAGATACTCATCATATTCTAGAAGTAGCTAAAAGCAAAAAACAGTTTGTTTGGAATAATCATAAACTGTCGTTTTCACAGGATTTACCTCCACAAATAAAAATGAACAGACAAAAACTTTCACCATATTGTGCAGATCTCATTAAAAGAGAGATAAGGTTTCGCATGAGTTATCCTAACACTCTGTCTTTTAGTTATAATGACAGAAGATTTATGGTCACTGATCCTAAAGAAGCCAAAGACACATTCCTTAAAGTATTCAAGAAGCTTCCTGATTCAGTGTCATAATATTACATTGCCTAATCAGCTGTATTTGCTGTTTTGTGTTAGTCAGTATGCTTTCATTTATTAACTTGTTCTCTTAATATTTATTTGATTGGTGTCTAGTTTTATAAAATAGATTAATTAAGCTAGTTTTCTTATTATGTTCAATTCGCTTTTATGGTCATTTAGTGCTGTCACCATCATAGAATATTATTTTTTTTTCCACAATCTTTAAGGTAACAGTATATGCGAGGCGGTAGCATAAAATGTATTATATAGTGTCATTGCTTTTACTGCAACAGTTTTCATAAACAGATTGGAGGGAAATATTCAAGGCCTCGAGACATTACAGAGTTGCTAAAATATTCAGTTTCTTCTCAGCCACATCTCCGGATTATGCACGCACCTTCTCTGGGTCTTCAAGACTTCAGGATGACGTCAATGTCTTAAAATAAACAATGTACCCTTCCGTGCATCTGTACAATGAAACTTTAGTGAATTCCGGTTATCTGATATATGATTGCGCTGTGTCTTGACATCAGAAAAAAGATTATATCTCTTTACTTCAAGGCTGTTGTCAGTGTTCCTGTGGCTGAAACTAAAGAAAGTTCCATTTATTTAGTGTCTGCTATTCATTATAGCAGTCTTCTTCACTCGTAATGTGGACCAAAAGAAAAGAGAAAAGGAAACAAAGTGTTGTTAGGAACCTTGCGTACTGCGAATGTCTTATCAAGGCTTTAGCAGATATCGACGTAAATGCGAAAGTAATGATACTCCGCACACAGGAATGGAGCGGTTACACTCACTGTTTATATATATAGAACTCTCTCTAAACTGAGAGCTGAAAACAAAAGTATCTATTATTTCAGGTTACAAGCCTTACACAATGCTTTTCACTCAGAAAAAGCCTATTTGGTGAAATTTCAAAGTGGAGACCATTCCGAACACTGAAGAATGTAGTCTGTCATCTTAACTCATGCCTTTGTCATTATTTTCCTGTTGAAACTTTCGCATCTCAGCCCTACTTAAGCCATTTAGATACCATGTATTCCACTTTCTGCAAACTACGTCTGTCGGCAGTGTCATGCTTACCCACAGATGTATTATGATTTTTGCTACAATACCATTTGGTCACTGCTACCTAAACAGACTGCTACATTTTCTGTACTGCTCAAATGTTGCAATCTGTATGCTCAGTGTAACAGTAAATGCTTAGTTCTGTCATGTTATTCTAGATTATTACAGAATATGCAACACTTTTTTGGTGAGTTTTTATTTACACTGCAGTTTTAATTATTTTTTTACACAGTACTTATACTATCTTCCCCATTGCATGACTTACAGCATATGCATCCCCACATCCCTCAGTAAGTACAGTATCACCTTTAACTGATACAGAGTATGCCATGCAAGTGTCTCCAAATGGTATTTCAGTTATAGGAGGTAGGAATACAACTGTCCTAGACCCTTAAACAATTCTTGAATATCCCAGTTCACCAAACCATTCTGGTTCCTAATGTTCATCATTGGTGTTTAATCCTTTATTTTATTTTGGTTGTCAAAGTATTGTGGCAACTTTCCCATTGGAATAGCAAGTCTCAATAATCATATATCAGCCAGGTTTCCTACAGAATCAGTACAGACATGCTTTTTTTTTTTTTTTTTTTGGTTCAAGCCAAGGGAATACTTTGGTAGCAGTCATGCTGATCGCAAGTGAGCTTCTGTCAGGAGCCGTGTGTACAGTTATTTACTTAGTGAAAGGCTCATGTGCATATTGGCATATAGGGGGAAGTGATGTTACCATCGTACAAAAGAAGGTGACTTCATGGTTGTTATTTTTGTTATTAGGTTCTTCAGCGTCTGAAGTTTTATTATAATTGCTATAAAAACGACATGTTTTGATGCTTTGGAGATAGTGTGTTCTTATATCTCGTAGATTAAGTCATTAGACTTATATTATCTTATTATAATTAGAAACATTATCTTTATATTAAGTTAGACAGTTAGTTACTAAACTAGGAGATATTTACGGTGATGTCTCTATTTCAATTATTAGTTGCGCTATTTAATGTTATTCTTGCCTTACTGTCTATATGGTTTAAAGTATTTTAGTTGATTTGTTAAAATTTTATGAATGTCAGTTTTTTGTATGTATATTACAGGTATTAGGAAATTCCATGTTAACATATTAATTTACATTATATTTAAATTCGAATGAAAGATTACTTAGTGTAGGCTGTTTATTGGGATGTTATGTTTAATTTTTAATATATATTATTATAAATTGTTTAGTTGTACTGATGTTAATCATAACTGAGTGGGGTGTAGTGTACTTTTATGTTGATGATTGCTATTTACTTTGTATGGATGGGAACCTTACTATGATTTAAAATATTTTATATTTGAGCCCTATATTAGATTGTACATGAAAATTTTAGTTAATTAGTTAAGCTATATACTGGTTAAGCAAACTTATAATTTTATAATTATTGTAAATCATATGGCAAGTTGCATACTATATGCTTATTCTAGCTTTATGATGCAGGCTATATGACATGATGTTAGGCTGATTTACATGCACTAGATTTATTATTTGTTTTGTTTTATTAGAATATACTATATTATAATATTAAATACATGAGGAAAACCACTTCAATATAACAACTATCTGCTGTATAGGAGCCTGTGATTATATACTGAACGGGGGTTGAGTATGTTGGGCATCTTGAGTTTTGTCAGATGTGTAAATATGTTTAGTTTTATTAACATGGTTTTAGTCCTTTTAAGGACTTTATTTAAAGTTTATTCTCCTATTATGAAGTTTTTGGTAACCAAAAGTATTAATCCTATTTTGTTTTTTTTTATCTTCCTTCTGTAGTTGGGGTATGGTGGGTAGGCACTAGGGTAGGGAAGAAGGAAGTGTGTAACTTTAAAATTATTATTATTATGATGTTTTTTTTAACTGAGAGTTATCATTTTACCAGGATTAGAATAGTTTTTTTTTTTTTAGATTATTTCAATTATTTTCAGGGTAGTACACCATATTTTTCATCAAATTAATATCAATATTTCATTATATTCATGACAAATTACTTAATAGTTGCTTCCTGGAATATAAGAGGAATCCAAAATAAAGCCAAGAAATCTTTATTATTCCATGTGATATTTAAATCACAAGCCAATATATGTTTTATTCAAGAGACACATATCCCCCGGGATGATTGGGACAAAGAGAAAAACAAAAAATGGATCAAAAAGATAGTAGCTTCCGGGGACACTTCTAATTCTAGGGGAGTGGCTATAATTATTAAACAAAAATTTCTAGGGAATATTATTGATGAGAAACATGACACTGAGGGTAGATGGTGCCTTTTTACTGCTACTATTCATAATCTTGATAAACTACTTTTGGTACTAAATTTATATGGCCCTTGTAGTCAACAACATTTTTTTATTTTACAAATATATAATATACTCACTTCTTATAAAGATCATTATATAATAGTAGGAGGGGACTGGAATGCAGTAATAAACCCAGAAATTGATCGCACTAGTTGTTCCACTTCTTATAATCAACAGGCATCTTTTGCTCTCGAAGATTTAATTTTGGAATATAATTTAATAGATCCATTACATCTTATAGAGCTCTCAAACAAGAAAGATATTTACACATATTACTCAAAATGTTATCGTTCATGGTCTAGATTAGATTTTTTTCTGATTTCTAGTACTATTTCAAAATATTTATTGGATTTTAGTATAGATCCTAGATTTTTTTCGGATCACTCTAGAATTCTACTAAAATTAAACATTACTTATAATGCTGATAATATTGTTAAACAAAACAATTGGACAATGAACAACTTACTCTTAAACAAAGATATATGCAAATGGTGTACAGAAACAATTCAGGATATGGAAAACGAACTAGACTTAACAGATATTCCTTACGATATTCAATGGGCTGCTTGTAAGGCGAGGTTAAGAGGAATGTTTATTGGTAAGTCCGCATATCTTAAAAAGCATTTTAATAAGAATGAAAATTTTCTAAATTTTAAGATTCAATCTCTTGAAAATCAATATAGACTTAACCAAGATCCTGCTTTTGAAAAGCAAATTATAGATTGTCAAAAAGAACTGATTTTACTTCATCAAAACAATCTCTCAATATTAGATCAAAGATTGTTAGCTACGTATTCAGAATGGTCTCAAGTACCTTCCAGAACCTTGGCTAGAATAATTAAAAAAAATTTTGATAGGCCTAAAATTTCATCTTTACTGTATAAAAATAAACTCTATAATACTGACAAGGAAATTTTACATCTTTTTACACTACTTTATACAGAGCTATATTCTAAACCATCCAATTCTACAGTTAATCATATAAATAGCTTTCTAAGCTCTTTAAAATTCCCCAAGTTAAATGAAAATCAGCAAAGTTTACTTTCTGCTCCTCTAACTCTTCAAGAGATTTCTGAATCAATTGATAGACTTAAGTCTGGTAAATCTCCTGGTCCTGATGGATTTACACCGGAATTCTTCAAATCCTTTAAGTCTGTAGTTGTTCCTTTTCTCTTTAAAGTGTACAATTACATAAAAATTAATGACATAACGGATCTTCATTGGAACACCTCTAAAACTATATTAATTTTGAAAAATAATAAAGAGAAAACAATCCCTTGTAATTATAGGCCCATTTCTTTAATCAATGTAGACATAAAGATTGTATCATCTATTCTGGCCAATAGATTGAAACAGGTTCTTCCCTCAATTATATCCCCAGACCAAACAGGGTTTATGTCTCACAGACATGTATGGGATAACACCCTGACTTTGGAATCTATTGTTCATCTCACAAAAAATGATAGTAACCCAATGTACGCATTGATTCTTGATGCTTCAAATGCCTTTGATAGAGTGTGTTGGGATTTTCTATTTCAGACTATGTCATGCTTCAATTTCCCCATATCTTTTATAAATTTATTAAAAACTTTATATAAGGAAATGTTTACCAGACTTTATATTAATGGCTACACATCTTCCCCTATAAAGATTACCAGAGGTACGAGACAGGGCTGCCCTTTGTCTCCTTTTCTTTTTAATATATATTTAGAACCATTGCTATTATATATTGCTCAAAACACATTTCATAGGATTCCTAGGATTCTCAATACTAAAATATTTTTCTCTGCTTTTGCTGATGATCTAGTTTTATATTTCCAAACTCCTATAACAGACCTTAGTAAAATAACAAATTCTATTGAACGATTTTCTCTTGCTTTGAACTATCTTATAAATCCTTTAAAAACTCATATTTTTCCTTTAAATCATATGGTTCATAAATCTTACTTGTTCTCTGATTCACAAACCCAAATTACTTTTAGTGTGAAATATTTGGGTATTAATATGGAACACAATAACCATTCTTCTTTTCAAAACAACATGAATAAAGTTTGGTTATCAATAATGTCTGACATGAGTAGGTGGGAACACTTAAATCTATAACTTCTATCAAAAGCTGCAATAATCAAAATGAATATTCTTCCAAAAATTTTGTATCAATTCAATTCTTCTGATCAGATAATTCCTAAATCCTTCTTTGAAAAAGTTAATAAAGAGTTAGCTAAATTTTTGTGGTTCCCTAAATCGGTTAGGATCTCTTATTCTAGATTGTCAATTTTTAAAGATAAAGGTGGTTTGGGATTACCAAATTTCTATCTTTATTATTTAATCGTTTCAGCTAACAAGCTATGGACCATTTCTAAAATAAATAATATTAAATATATTCATTCCCCGTCTTGGGTTAAGCTATGGTATCAATACATTTTATCTAAAAACATAAACCCAGAGACCATTCCATTTATTTCTTTAGATATTATGAGCACCATTAAAATCTCTAACTTTCTTAAACAAAAGATCAAAGCTTTTCAGGAATTAATAAAAATTATTAATCTAGACAAGATCTTTCATCTATTTCAACCACTTCATCTAAATCCTAACATAATGTTAGATAACTCACCATTTAACCTAACAAATTATCCTCTTATAAAGTATTTGAAAGTTTGGGATATCTTGAAATATAAAGACTTGACCCTAGCAGATTTACGTAAGTTTCTGAAAGTTAATTGGAAGTATTCTATAATTTTACGTCAATTAAGAGAGGTGATTATGGTTAAGTATGACCTCATAAAGCCAACAGAACATGATATTAAGAATTTAGACACGATAATTAGAACACTATCGTCACCAGTGAAAATGTTATCAAATTCATATAAACTGATAAATAAGTTAATACAAGGCCCGAATTGTCTTTTTTCAAATGTCTGGTTGAATCATAATTCGCAAATAACTGAGAATCAAAAACTTTTGGCTATTAGAAATACTCTGGAATATTCCCCATTCAAGAAATTGATATATACACAATTAATGATTAATAATAATGCTTATCATACTCCTAATAAAATGAATAAATTTAATGCTAGTGAATCTCCATCGTGCACTTGTTGTTCCTTTCCCCAAGCTGATCTTTTACATATTCTGTGGTATTGCCATTTTTCCCATAAGCTCTGGACCTCTTTGAAAGTAAGGATGCAGAAAATGGGTTATCATAAATCCACGTTGTCTTGGGAAATTGCTATACTTCATATACCGGTAGTATATCTTTCCAAAATGGATACTCATGTGTTTATATTTATTTGCTCTCTTATAAAACTGTACATTACTCAAAATCGGCTTGATCATACTAAATTAAATTGGGATACTTTCAAAAAAATGGCTTACTTATACATTGATGCTCAAAAAACTATGATAAAGAGTCCAAAAAAATAGCTTTGAAAAACAAAGTATTGGAGAAGGTTCTGAGTATTATTAATATTTAATAGCTTCTAAAGTTTTTTCTAGTCTTGGTTCATATGTACACTTTATTTACTCTCATATGTTAATTTATACTGATGTTTATAATTTTCATATTATCTTTTGTTTCTTGGTTACCTATTGTATATATTGTATATATTGTTTTTTTTTTTTTCTAATCCTAAAGAGCTTCAATCTGCTTACACAAGTTGTAAAACTTTATTCAACTCCTAAAAAGTCTTTATTTACAATTTATGAAGGTTGTTGTTATGTTATGTTTATAAATCAATAAAAAGATTTTTGAGAAAAAACAGTGTAGACCCAACCAGCTGTCTTGAGTGTTTATTTTTTTATTATTGTATTCACTTTTTTGTCATAGTAATGATAAAAATAAACTATAACAATGTTGCATTATTAAATGTATATGCTAGGTGAAATATGTCTTACTCCAAATGCATATCTATAATGCTATTATAATAATAAAAATAATGTATAAACATATATATACACAGAACCACAGCTGTACAGATTGCAGGTTAGAAAATAAATTTGAAAACTTTTTTTGTTCAAGGTAAAATTCATATTTATTTTTGAGCAATTATTTCTTGCTCTAAATTAAAAATATATCATAAAGTGATAATAATTTGTAATTTGAACTATAACTGTCTTGATTATATGTCTAGACTTCTAAATTTGATTCACCAGGAGTTCAGATGACACTTGTGCCCATTCTGAATATGATGATAACATTCTAGGTTCATATTTATTAAATTGTGACACATAACATGCACTTTTCTTTAATTTGTTCTTCAAAATTCACATCATAATTAAGAAGTTGTTTAATTTGTAACTTCTTCAGATAAGCTTTAATAGAAAATTGTGTTTGTAAATGGAGTTTTTGAAGTATGATGTTTTATTAATTGAAATACCTATTATGTGAGTTTTAAGGGATGCATGTTGTATATACAACCATTCAATATAATCCTAGCCCATCTTACATAATCTGGTATACTTTATCACTTCAATGAACTTATCATTTACAAGAGCTGGTACTCGTGCACACAGGAATATTTATTTCTGCAAAAAGCACCCGTCACAAAAAGAAAAAAAAATCATGTGTAATATTCCAAAAGAGTTACTAAGGTAAAGCACACCAGCAACAGTAACAGTTATTAAATAAAATAATAAAATTCACGGTTGCTTACCAAATTTTATTCTTCATACAAATGGAATGGAAATACATTACTTAAAAAAATTATGTAGGTGACAAAGTATTAAAAAAAAAGATCTGCCAGTCATGACAGTACCAATTTCCTTGATGACTAACTGGATTTGGTTAAGATGATGTCACAACCCAGATGAAGTGGGTCTGCTCATCCTTTCTTACCTCTGGTTTTGGCACATTGAATGATGTCAGCACCTATAAAGGCACAAGGCTATGCTCTGAGCAGGTCTTATAAGAAAACCAAGATTATGGTCTACATTCTTTGCAAGTCATATCTGGATAAAATACCGGTGTGCCTAAGGGGAAGTCAGTGGATGAAATAGACATCTTGCAGGAGTTGGATGATCCATGACAGGGATCTCCCCACCTGGCCAACAGTGTAGACCCAACCAGCTGTCTGAGTGTTTATTTTTTTATTATTTTTTTCACTTTTTGGTCATATTAATGATAAAAATAAACTATAAGAATGTTGCATTATTAAATGTATATGCTAGGTGAAATATGTCTTGCTCCAAATGCATATCTATGATGCTATTATAATAATAAAAATAATGTATAAACATATCTATACACAGAACCACAGCTGTACAGATTGCAGGTCAGAAAATAAATGTGAAAACTTTATTTGTTCAAGGTAAAATTCATATTTATTTTTGAGTGATTATTTCTTGCTCTAAGTTAGAAATATATCATAAAGTGATAATAATTTCTAATTTGAAGTATAACTGTCTTGATTATATGTCTAGATTTGTAAATTTCATTCACCAGGAGTTCAGATGACACTTGTTCCCATTCTGAATATGATGATAACATTCTAGGTTCATATTTATTAAATTGTGACATATAACATGCACTTTTCTTTAATTTGTTCTTCAAAATTCATATCATAATTAAGAAGTTGTTTAATTTGTAACTTCTTCAGATAAGCTTTAATAGAAAATTGTGTTTGTAAATGGAGTTTTTGAAGTATGATGTTTTATTAATTGAAATACCTATTATGTGAGTTTTAAGGGATGCATGTTGTATATACAACCATTCAATATAATCCTAGCCCATCTTACATAATCTGGTATACTTTATCACTTCAATGAACTTATCATTTACAAGAGCCGGTACTTGCACACACAGAAATATTTATTTCTGCAAAAAGCACCCGTCAGAAAAAGAAAAAAAAAATCATGTGTAATATTCCAAAAGAGTTACTAAGGTAAAGCACACCAGCAACAGTAACAGTTATTAAATAAAATAAAAAATTGACGGTTGCTTACCAAATTTTATTCACCATACAAATGGAATGGAAATACATTACTTAAAAAAATGATGTAGGTGACAAAGTATTAAAAAAAAAAAAGATCTGCCAGTAATAACAGTACCTAGTCTAATTTCCTTGATGACTAACTGGATTCGGTTAAGATGATGTCACAACCCAGATGAAGTGGGTCTGCTCATCCTTTCTTACCTCTGGTTTTGACACATTGAATGATGTCAGCACCTATAAAGGCACAAGGCTATGCTCTGAGCTGGTCTGATAAGAAGACCAAGATTATGGTCGACATTCTTTGCGAGTCATATCTGGAAAAGATACTGGTGTGCATAAGGGGAAGTCAGTGGATGAAATAGACATCTTGCAGGAGTTGGATGATCCATAACAAGGATCTCCCCACCTGGCCAACAACAGTGTAGACCCAACCAGCTGTCTGAGTGTTTATTTTTTTATTATTTGTTTCACTTTTTGGTCATATTAATGATAAAAATAAACTATAAGAATGTTGCATTATTAAATGTATATGCTAGGTGAATTATGTCTTACTCCAAATGCATATCTATAATGCTATTATAATAATAAAAAGAATGCATAAACATATCTGTACACAGAACCACAGCTGTATACAAATATATGCAATGTTTATTAGATAACATAAATGTCTGTTTAAATACAAATGTAATATATGTATGAGTAAAAAGTATGTGTAAATAATTATATATATATATATATATATATATATATATATATATATATATATATACATACATACAGTATGTGTGTGTGTGTGTGTGTGTGTGTGTGTGTGTGTGTATGTGTGTGTGTGTGTGTGTGTGTGTGTGTGTAAATTACAAATATACATCTGCATGAGTACACCTACAACTATTTTTCCAATTATATGAATGTATTTATACACAAAAGTTACTTGCATTGTTACATAATTGTATATACAGTACTATAGTACCTTAGTTAGTAGTTTATGTACATATAGTCCATTTTTATAAAGAAAAAATATTGTATGTTTAGTGCAGAAAATATCTATTAGTATAATTATGGTATGAGACAGTCATTATTTCTACAATATTAACTGCACAGACAAGATGGCTAATTCTGTCAAGCACCACACACTAATCAGAGTTGAGATTGGTGGAGGGTTTTAGTGGTTGCAGTATAAAGTGAATGACCAGCACATAGCAAGAAATAATCACTTGTATTACTTCTGTATACATTTTAAACCATCCCCTTAGTTGCTTACATTATTAGGCAGAAAACTATTAAAGCACATATTATTGTACTGAATTATATATGCAGCATTTATCTGTAGCGCAAATATTTTCTTAATGTTAGCCTAGTATCTACCTATGAACCTATAATCTTAAAAGGGTACCTTCTGTGACCTACTTTACAGAGGCACAGTAGGCTAATCTAATAGGGAGGCGGAAGCCAAATACACTCTGTTAGGTCTATAAATGCCCTAGGGCAGATAGCCTAGTATCTACCTGTGAACCTATGAACCTATGTTGAACTGAAAGGAAGAGAAAACTTCCTTAAGTTGCTATACTTTTCATGTGTGTACATCTTCAGCCTGAACATAATTCACAGACTGTTGCATGCAAACCATAACATTTGAAAGTAGAAGCTAGACTGAAATGGTATGAAAAATTTCCAGACAACACCTTTCCCCCAAACAGACAAGTTGTGCGCACATATAAACATGTAAGAAGTTATTTCTGAATTGCATTAAATGGATGACTGGCAAGTATGAGAATTCAGGTATTAAAATAGTTAAGCAAATGCATACTAAGTGCACCAGTGAATGAAATGACTTACATAGTAGTAGTAGTAGTTATATCAGTAATGTTAAGGAAAAAAGGTGAAATACAGATAGACAACAATTATCTTATGTCTTCTCTATCTAGCCAGCATGGAGATATTATATAACAGGACCCACCAAACCAGGAGAAGTGAAGACTGGTTGAATCTGCTGGCAAGCAATGAATAAAGTAAGAGATGCAGTGTCCTGTCTTTAACTGATTTAAGTAATGTGTGTAAAAAAGTATTGATAAAGGATGGTACAGTGCTTACAGTGCATTGCTACAACCAAATTTAAATGATATGTGAATGTCTTAATGTAGTATGCTGTCTTTAACTGATTTAGTATGTATGTATAACGGCTGTTTTCAGTACAAAATTGCAAACAAATGCATATCAAGCACAAATATGACATATAATTGCCATTATGTTAACATAGTTGACTGCAAAATGCAACCTCCAGCAAAACACTCATTCTTCCTGAGTATGCATAAGTACTTCCCATATCATTGATCCCAAGTACTTATAAGTACTTATCTTATCCATATTCCCATATATACATAAGCATTTCCTGTGCATTCTGTTTTACTTCAATAAAGATTTATAAAAATAAAATTGTTTTATAGTAAGAAATTGAATAATGTGTACAATTAAGTGTGAATTTACTGTATGTATTTTCTCTTTCATCTCTCCCCCCTTTTTCTCTCTTTTTTATTTTAATTATACATTTCTTTGTTCTTTTTATTTTCTTTTTTTTCCATTTCTGATAATTTTTTACAGATCCAAATTCTTCAGGGGCCAGACAACTGCACACCTCACAGGTTAGGGAGTGTTTACCTTTTGTCTATCCAGGGACATCCTCAGAGGGTCAGGATGGTGGCACTGGCAGCCTCGTAAGCCTCATGGACTTAGTTGATACTGTGTTCGAACAAATCATGGACAAATGGCTTCAGCCAATTGAGGAATTTCTTCAGTGGGGTGAAGATTCACTGCACCATTTGAAACCAGCCACAGACCCACCACAAGCCCCTACCGCCTCAACATCAGAGTCTTCCACTGCAAAACCATCTGTGTGTGTGTGTGTGTGTGTGTGTGTGTGTGTGTGTGTGTGTGTGTGTGTGTGTGTGTGTGTGTGTGTGTTAATCACCTGAAACTTTACTTCTGTTAAACAAAACTGCAGAATATAAAGAAATCACAAACTGGTGTACCATCAACCACCTAGACTGCAAACCAAAATGAGCAATGCCAAACATGATCAAGCAATGGTCCAAAATGTGTATTTATTAAAACAACCAAAAAGAAATATGTTTAAAATAACATTGAGCACTTTTGTCTTATACAAGAAACTTAATCGGGATGAAAATAAACATGTTGCGCTTTCCAAGAATTCAAAGGGCATTATGTGGATAATGCAATCAGTGTACATACACTACTAAGAACCACATGCCACTCATATGTGCACTTGATAAGGTTGATGCAGACTGCCCATGGAATGGGAAGAAGGACACAGTATTAATGGAGAATAACAGCAGGGTTAACAACAATGACAGCTATGAAACATAGTTAATAGCGCACCACTGAGACACTCCTGCTGTAGAGAGGTTGTGGGTTGCACTGTAGATTCTGCAGTGAGATAGTAAAGAGAAAGTCAACACAGTCATCAATTTAGCAAAAACAATACTGACAGCAGCACATATACAACAAGTAACAGGAGCAGCAGATACTCATGTGATGGACATTCAACTGTACACTAGATGGGCCTGTGTTTAGAAATATCAACATAAATATCATGTATCACATGTGTGGTACACATTGATGCAGACTATGACAATTTTGCTCCTGTGAATGTTAATGTAAACAGCATTACACATGTTGTTTGGACTGCGCTATCTATACTTCAGTTGTATGAATGCATGTCATTAGACTTATTTCATCATCCTCACACTATCTGGATGTGTATGCATGGCTTAACTCTGTTGTTGCAAATCAAAAATAACAATACATGAATATGCAGACTATAGCAATATTCAGTGATTCTCTATACACACCCATGTTATGGAAAGAAAGACATACATGCTCAGCCTGGAACTCTAGCTTCAATCCCACCTCTGGGTATGCATCCCCCCTCTTTCTGTATGCAGTGAGACTGGAAATACTGGGATGTTATTGGGAGGGTCAATGGTGGTCTACCACTGGTGACATCTCTCAATCTCTCGTAACATTTTAATCTGGTGGCTGAATAAAGGATCATGTCTAAGCAGCTTCTTTTGCAAGCATCATGGGTTGTGACCTCCAACTGCATTTATCATGTTGATGAGGTCAGTCCATATTTCATGTCTCAAATCTGTATGCCAGAATAGCCAAGGAGTATCTTTCCTTGTTGCTAGAGAGCATCAATTATGATTTTATTTTTCCTGGGGGGAGAAGCTATCCCCCCTAAGATGGTTGGTCATCTGAAAGACAGGTGATATGCACATGATAATATTTCCGTTTGAGCCCATTTATGCCATTGATTCTGTGGACAGTGTATGTCAACAAAAATGGTATGCATTCCTGTGGAGTGCAAAGGTCATTACAACACTGTCTGTAGCAAATACTAATGAGATATAAAAAGTAACAACAATGTCTTCATACATAACATTTGTAAAATCAACATAATTTGTAATATCTTTAGAGCATCTGAGTGAGATTAGAACCCCAGTACTACATACATGTTGAATGGAGGTTCAAAGACAACAGAATCATGCTAAAGGAGTATGCATGCATTTCACATGAAAATACTACAGAAAGTAACAACTGAACAACTTACAGAAAATGTCTCAGGATCCGTAGGCAGGCCACAAACAGTACGGATCCTTTGTATATTGACCTAGTGGTGATAACACCTTTGTTAAGAAGCATCATAGAATAATTATCCATAACAGCGACAGCACATGTTTTTAATACTTTTGTCAGGAAACAGAAATATCCATAGTATCAACATAACATAGTACATACAGATAGTGTGAGAATCCATATGTTTCTGTAGTTACACTACAGAGGGCAATGAACTACCCAGCAAGAATTGCAGATGATCAATAAATTTGCCTTTAAATACTGTTCACAGTTGTAATGTAAATTTATCTGCACAATTGCATATTATTTAAAATAGCAACACTTGTTTGTATAAATTTCAATAAAACATCACTCCAGTAACTTATAACAACTTCTGTTAAAGATCCCATTTTGAGTAAAAATTAATTTAAACAAGTACCTTTGTAAATGACTGACTTGAACAGATGTAATAATCATCAAAACAGAAATGTTGCCACTTGCCAATGTACCTCTCACTGAATCACAGAATCAAAGTGCACCTAATGTGCACTCACCTCTAAGTACCATTTGCACCATATATAATTAATGAGGTTCATTAAAGTTCATGTTTTTTGAATCCCATCTGTGCACCTCTGCATAAATTGGCTTTGTGTGCCCTAACAGCCAGGTGTACTATGTAAACACCCAGTAAGTATCAAACAGTAATATGTGTGGCACATGCCTGTTATCTGCCAATGATTTGATAGCATAACATCAGCACCACTTTCAAATATTGATTTTGGTACAGTTACAGATCAGACCATTGCTAGTTGCAAATTGAGTAGTACCTCAGTGAGTATTTCTCTGCTTTTGTATTTTTCAGTCTTGCTCCATTTGTGGATCATGATGGCTATTTCAAGGAGACTGAGACATGCTGATGCACCCAGCTGGACTGAAAAGAAGATGACCCAGATGTTGACTGTGTACTCCAGATTGGATTACTGAATGAGAACCAGACCCAGGAGTATGGAACCAGCACACAAGGGAGCACCACAGATGGACAGGGACCTGTCACACTGGACTACAGGTTTACCACTGTTATGGTGCAATTGGAGGGATGCAAAGGAACTTAGGTTGCTGGTTGCCAAGGTGCAGAACCAGAACCTAGATCACTACTGTAAGTGTAACTATCCTAAGTCTATTGAGTATTCCTATGGAATTTAGAGATATAGCCATCCTGTATTTGTCAGATAGATGTTTTTTATAATCATTCAGTTGCTCTGACAATTAGTTCATGGGGAGAAGTAAGTGGACTTTATAACAAGTGTCCTTGTAACTGTAGGTTTAATTCCCATGCTGTTAATTTAGTTAATTTTATAATATGCATAATTATGACATTTGTGGGTGTACATATGGTTTACAACATCTAATGATATCATTTTATACAGTCACTGTCCTTGTGCATCTCTGATGCCTATAGTACCTAAGCCGCAGACGACTGCGCACTTTGTAGTTTTCTGTTATAGTACCAAAGTATTACCTACTGTACCATTATGCATTGAAATAAGATGTCTTACATAACTTCTTTAATTCAGTTCTCCTAGTAAAGTAAACAATCACATTCATTTTAGCCAAAAAAAGAATGCCTGGCTGACTGCTTACACATATAGTTTATATTTATTTAAAGGAATGCCTGTCTGACTGCTTACACATATAATGTATGTGCTGATCGCTGTTATTTCTTTACAATAAAATGTCCAATAACTGATTGTGGTATCCATATTCACCCATTCTCCACAGGAACTTGAAAAAACAACTGTAGTACCTTGTAAAAATGCATTCAAGTTCTGTTTTATCATTAAATATTACATTCAGTTCAAGAACAGCATCACCCTCAGCTTTTGAAGGAGTGGGATGGGCAAACTCACAGTTAAAATGTAGAACTGGGAAGATGTTTGTATTTGCTTAGTGCCATGCACTTTGCTAAGGAATATCACTATCCTCATGCATACCTTACTGTGTCCCTTATATACAGCAACTTGCATGGTTCCAGTCACAGAAGCTCTATGATATATGACAGTGTCCCACTGTCTAAGGAATGAATGATTTCCATTACTGTAAATGTTTCTGAACACAGTGTTGGCATTAATGAAGTTTTTCAAGCTATTTACATACATCATCAGCACAGGTTCATATTTGAAATTCTAAGCCAGGATCCATACTAGTAGACCATCCCCTATACAGGTGATTCATAAACTCAAGTCTTTTTACGGAAATCAAAAGGTACATTTTCAGTCAAGTTAGATTAGCTAGACAGGCAGCTCTCAAAATTAGATTTTGGCTTTACATTTTAGTTGCAGGTTTGAATCTCATGATTTCCAAACTGTGTTCAAAGATGTTAAAGCCTGTATATCCATCCACAACCCCTTTTTCCCATTTTTGCACATAGGGTTATGGTATCACTTCAACAGTGACAGTCATCTAGATCCAAGGTCTACACCACCAGTTGGTTAGCCCTGCCACAACTGTTCTTCCATAGAACACACTCACATCCATGGCCAATTTAGAGTGCCCAATCCACCTACTGCTTGTCTTTGGAATGTGGGAGGAAACCGACCCAAAAATAGGGAGGATATATAGACTCCACACAGAAGGTACCCCTGATAAGAATTGAATCAGTGAACCTTTTGCTGTGAGATGACAACGCTATTTGCTGTGCCACTCTGGCACCTTTATGCAACATTGAACAATGTGTATGGTGATTATCCAACAGCCTTTATGAATAAATTGTCGAGAAACTGTTCTGAGCAATGTATATCACAGTTATTTGAGGAATACATCATTCATGCTTTCTATTTTATGTTTTCAGGTGAGGAAGCTTGGACTAAGAACTGAGCTATGTGCATCAAACACATGCACAGACATGAGGTGCAGCTTACAACTGTGATTTAAATTCAAAACTGTTGCACCATCAAGTAGCATTAAGCCATTGTTTCAGAACACCGTTTTTAAACTGTACTGCCCAACCTAATTAACAGTTGGGTTGATGTATCATTTTTGAGGTGGAGGTTTTGCATACAAGTATTACTGGTTTAGCTTTTGCTTATAATGCATGGTTTAGCACACTTGTATGTGTGGCTGTGTATTCCATTGGTTTATCTGTTAAGTGTAGCCTGCCTAGTCACAGATTAAATGGGTACCTGCTGTGTCAGTGTTTGCAGACTGTATGACATGCCCTTCATTTCATATTGCCCAGATTCAGTGACATTTATGTAGACAGACATTTCTTTGCAGCAGTTTGCAATCAGCACACCCTACAATTTAACTTTAGTATTGCATCTGCCCACAACTCCATCAGTGTTTTTGTTAAAAAACAGTTATGACCTACATTTACTGACACTAATGCAAATAACTATTCTTTGTAGCAGTTCATAATCAGCAAGCAACATCAGGATGTTTGCATTTTGCAGGCTACTAATTGGTACTGATTGTAGGTAGATAATGCATACAGTTGTATACTGTTAGTATACATATATTACATTCTCATATGTCACAAGCTGTGGTTATTGAACATATAACAAATCTGTTACTGTTATAATCATTATACTGATGTGTGTTCAGCCAATTATCATGCTGCCTGGCTCAGATGTTTGTCGTATGGCTTGTCTGTTGTCCACAGTATTGTCATATCACTTTCACTCATCTTAACAATGTCACTTGGTGGCTGTTGTTTTACAATGTTAATAACCTAGGTTGGTGTCTCTAAGCCTATACAGGTTTTTACAAAAGAATACTGACATCCTGTTTACAAATAGGAGATTGAGGACTAGGCATTTATAAGGTACCTCTTTCCATGATGGACATATGTCAGTCCATAAGTAAATTTTCATCATTTTAGTTCTGCTACAATTTTATGGGAATGTCATTTGCTTTTCTTTCTGTGTCTTGCAATTAATCTTGACAGATCATGGTGCCTGTGGACATTACCCCATCAGACACCGATGACGAGTGCATGCCAGACTACTGCCAGACTCTTCCAATGATGATGGTGATGATGATGAAGAGGAAGCTGGTCCTGCTCCTATCCAAGCCATCATGCCTGTAGCCCAGAGGAGATGACACCAGGCCAGGAATTAAGACAATTATCTGGAAGAGATCTGGGAGGTTCTGACCAATGTGTTCTTAATAGAGACGAGGAGCATGATGGGCACAGTCTTCCAGCACATAGTACAGACTACATACTATTTGTTCAGAGAGATAGCTCATGATGTCATTTGGGAGTCTCAGCCCCATCAGTCTGGTCCCTCTGGCCTGTAAGTGTTGTTTGTGTGCTCCATTTGTGCTATGCTGGCAGCAAGTTGATTGCTATATAATTGATTGTACTGTATATGTATTCTTGTGCATGCATACCATGTAGGTGTTATGCTTATATGTTATTGTCACGTGACATTTACTTCTGTTTCATTGTATGCATGACACACATTAACACATTACACATTCCTCCCACATTCAGCTGTTTATGCATTGTGGCAGTTAACCTGGAGTTAGTGCTGCAAGACATAGCCTGTCAACATGTGCTTTACTGGAGCAAATGACAGACAGCATATGTTGTCCATAGTCCAGCACTACCTCTGTTGGTATGGCTTGGTATTGTATATTGCCATATGTGCAACATAAGGGCAGGTCATTCCCCATGTGTTTTGCTGACAGTTGTCATGATGTCCCAGTGGCATGATGTGGTGTTTTGAGCCATAATATGGCAATACTAATGTCATGTGGGGTCATATACAGGTATATCATGTCTATGTGCAGTGCTCTTTTTTTCACTGCATCAGACAGCAATGTAGCATTAATCTATACACAGTGTTACAATATTTTACTCTTGAACAGTACATTATACCATGTTTGCTGTAGCTTACATTTTTACATCCATTACTTATTTACATAATTTCACACCTTGCACAAATAGTTGTACACATAAACTGTTTGTTTATGTGTGCACACAGACAGATTGATACTGATACACAACTGTACTTTTGACATATGAACATTCACTGACTTACTGATGATGTGCTGTAATGATGCTCACAGAAGTTTTATCTGCACAACAATAAGCAGAGTGGATGGCATACACCTGCATTTGTTTATTCATTGGTTCATAGATTAGTACTAGGCTAACTGTCCCTGTGGGCCAGTTTAAGCCTAGCCAATTACCCCATGTGAGTATCAAACCCTGCACCTTTTGTCTGTTAGGGGAACACCTTAACCATTATGCCACCCCCCTTAAAAAATGCATTGGCATTGCACACATAGGCAAGAAATACGCACAGCTGCAAGGGGATATACTTACACACATGCACCTAGACTTACTCATGGAGTTGCAATTGCTGGGATTAAAACCACTCCCTCTCTAGCTGTATTCACTATAATGCTACGTAGTTATCACATGCGCCACAGAGTCATTCAACATTAGCATGACAGTATACATGTATGTGCTTGAAATTCTTAGCTTGCTTACCTATGCACAGTGATTTTATGTGACTGCACATTATGTTTATGTGCATTTTATACATGCCAGCTCTGTGGACATCAGCAATTATTCTGCCGATGTGACAAACAGTTTCCCTTTGGTTAAATGTATTTGAATTTGGCTTGTGCACATACATGTGCAGTGTGTCAACTTACCTTGTCTTGGTTTTTCCTGATATGGGCCAAGATGTCCATCTCCTTCCACCTACATAGTTCCCCTTTATATTTTGCAGCTATGTTTGCCTTTCTTGCAGTTATTGATTGTCTATTGCCATTTATTGTTCCCATCACAATACTATCCCCCCTTTACAAAATCCTAGAATGGGTCATCCATATGAAACTCTCTAATAACCTGCACAACCACAAACTACTAACCAACACCCACCATGGCTTTCCAGCACATCATAGTACATCAACCGCTCTATTGGCTTTTACCATCACTGTCAACTATCATAGGAATACTGACAACTATGTATCATCTATCTTTCTTGACCTATCAAAATCCTTTGATATGGTTTCCCATAGCAAGTTACTAAGTGTACTATCCGAGCTAAACTTTTGCCAAAACACTCTTGCCTGGTTCTAGGAGTACCTGAGTAGACAACAACAAGCAGTCTCCTGATAACAGACCTTATCACCATTACTACTTCTGACACAAGGTGTCCCCCAAGACTCGATCTTAGGTCCATTACTCTTTTCCTTATTTACAAACAACATTCACACCTCCACCCCTCAAGCCTCTCTCATCCAATATGCAGATGATTTGACAGTAATTGTTCAGTTACAGATTTGCTGTTCTGAACTGTTTGTAAGTTTCTTGGAGGCCAGTGCTTGCTTGGACTAAAGGGAAGTATCTGTGTTCACCAGTGGCAGTGGTTAACACTGAACAGCCTGCCTGTCCCTGTAGGAGTGGTTAATGCCTAGAAGCTGTAGTTTTATTGGCCATTTTGGGTCAATTCTAAACTCCATGATCTCTATCTCTTAAAACCCTGCAACCCTCTTTTAGCGCAGTCTTGCGCACAGAGCATCGTTGGGCAGAGCTGCTTAAACAAGCTTAAATTATTCCCGGCTCCGCAAAGTCTACTCTTCACTTTTTCCCTTAGAATTGCTCTAAATCTCAAATTAAGCACTCTATTCTCATTCTAAAGCTCTGCACTTGCTCGTATAAGTAATCTCATAGGGAAACACAAACTAAAGCACTACATCCTCTTGTACTCTTTCAAAGCATTTGCTCCCTATTGGTTCTTTCTGATCAGTCAATAAGTAGTTCCCTATATTATTCAGGCATGTCCAAAGGTCAGTTTCAAGTTTACTCTCCAGTCCAGCTGGTGAATCTGGGAATCTTGAGGCAATGTTACAACTGCCTTATGTATACAGACCACCCTCTCCTCCTCCCAACAAGCTCAAATATATGTGAGAGATGCAACTATATAGCCAAACTGGAGGCTAAGCTCTCTCAACCCAGTACTGGCACAGCCTGTCAGGAGGAGAAGGTAACCACACACACCACAAATCCAGTCTCACATAGACCTATCGCATCAGCAAACCAAACACATAAACACACAAAAACATACTCGGAGGCTCTAAATAAAAATCTGCCTAAGCAGCAGAGACCTCCAAAGCAGACATCGA
The DNA here is from genome assembly GCF_019279795.1 of Protopterus annectens. NCBI lineage: Eukaryota > Metazoa > Chordata > Ceratodontiformes > Protopteridae > Protopterus > Protopterus annectens. The sequence continues at coordinate 1,424,290,884 of NC_056732.1, forward strand.
AGCAACACCTACCATGAAACAATATCCATGTAGCACATAGCTCACAAAGTCAGTGTGCCACACAGTCACAGCCCTTAAGGCTAAACAACACACCTAATAGGTTCATAGGTTCATAGGCTGGTACTAGGCTAACTGCCTTTGCAGGCCATTTTAAGCCTAGCCACTTACCCCATGTGAGAATCAAACCCTGCACCTTCTGTTTGTAAGGCAAACACCTTAACCATTATGCCATCCTCCCACCATACACTTGTAATAGGTGACTCTATTGTCAGACACACTGACGTCCCACTCACCAGGCTGAACAAGGAGAAGGTCACTGTAAGCTGCCTGTCGGGTGCCAGGATCTGCCACATAACACAAGCACTCGGGTCACTCCAAAGCAAGTACAAGTATGACTCCGTCATTGTCCATGCTGGTGTGAATGACCTGAGATGTACCTCCCTGGACTACATGAAAAAAGATGTACAGGAGCTCTTTGATCATGTAGCCCAGGCCGGTATGACCCTGACCTTGAGTAGCATCTTATCCTCACCAAGAATGATGCCACAGTATAAAGACAAAATGATCAATTTTAACAATTGGCTAAAGTATTGGTGTCATTCAAAGGGGATCCAGTGTCTGTCAGCCTGGGATGATATGTTCGACAAGCCACGTTGCTTCGCTAGGGACGGCTTGCACCTGTCACCCCTGGGTTTTCGAATACTGGCTAAGGCTCTTGCCTCCCCCATAGTGCCTTTTTTAGGCAAGGCTCAAAAGACAAACCCACCCCCATAGACAACACAAAGAAAAAAAAAATAAGGGTAATGCTGCTCAACGCCAGAAGTCTAAACCTCAAGATGCACGCACTCGAGACTCTCCTCAGTATGGAGAATATCGATATCTGTGCAGTAACAGAAACCTGGTTCAAGGCTCCTGAGAGCACCCCAGCACTACCAGGCTATACTTCATACCATGCTTTCCGGCCCCAAAACTCAGACCGAACCACAAAAGGAGGGGGAGTATCCATATTTATCAATGATACCCACACCTTCAGGCTAGTGGCACTGCACGAAGCTTTGGAGACCATCCATGTGCAACTAACAGTGGGAAAAACTGCTTTTCAGTTTGTAGCCTGTTACAGACCACCCTCCCAAACACAGGAACCTCACTAGGCTTTCCTGAGAACACTGGAGAATATGAAGGTCTCTCCAAGCATTATTATATTGGGTGACTTCAACTGTCCAAACATCGATTGGGAAAACTACTCAAGCCCAAACACCCTCGCCCAACGGTTCCTAGAATTTATAAACTTAAATGCTATGGAACAACTGTTCACCACTCCCACAAGAGGGGAAAACATACTGGATCTGGTCATCACCAACATGGGGTCTCTATGTTCCACAACAGAGGTATATCCCTCATTGGTAAGATCAGACCATAAACAAATCTCACTGGACATCCATATTCCATCCCCACCCCTAGCCAAGGAAACCACAGTGAAGAACCTCTCAAAAGCAAACTTCATACTTCTCAAAACTGAGGTGGAATCCTTCTAAGCCCAAGGGCCAGTGGACAATACGGCCCAAAATGCAGAATCCTTTACAAAAGCATTCTATGGACACCTACAGGAATGCATGGAGCATGCTATCCCAAATAAAACCAAGACTCACTCCTCCAAAGGCAGGAGACCTGTCTGGTGGACCCCAGCCATAAATAAGCTATACAACAGAAGGAGAAAGCTACTACTTGACAGAGCAAAATCCCAAAAAGGGAAGGTGTCACTGATCAGTACTAGCAAGAAACTACGATCCCTCATAAAATCTTCTAAGGCCAGCTTTGAAAGAAAAATTGCACAAGACACTAAAGATAAATCACAAGGCCTTCTTTAGTTATGTCAGAAACCTGGGGGTCAACTCATAGATATGCTCTGAGTTAGTGCAAAATGACAAAAAATTCATTGAACCCACAGACATTGCCATCATCCTGGCAGAAAGGTTCAGTGCAAACTTCTCCCCCCCTTCCTCCCAAAAGAGAAAATGTCTATCCCAACAGAGTGTAGCCTTCCTGAGATCACAGATGCACAGGTGAGAGCTGCCGTCTCCAAAGCTAAAAACACAGCATCAATGGGACCAGACGGTGTCCCGGGCTGCATCTTACATGAGCTCCAAGAAGAACTAAACTCTCATATAAAGTCACTGTTCAATCTCAGCCTTACTACAGGATATGTTGCCAAGGAATGGCGTACAGCAACAGTGGTCCCACTCCACAAAGGTGGTGCCATAACAGACCCCGGAAACTATCGCCCTATAAGCCTGACTAGCCTGGTCTGCAAAGTTATGGAACGTATCATCATGGAAATCATAAACAAAGACATTGGGAACCTCCAGACACTGGATACTACCCAATTCAGCTTTGTTAAGGACAGATCTTGCCTCTTGAACCTGGTCGACTTCTTTGAAACAGTTACCAAAGCCATAGATGAAGGGACGGTAGTCCACACAGCCTACCTGGACCTCGCAAAGGCCTTTGACACAATGCCCCACTCAGGCATCATAAATAAGCTCACCAGCTTAAATATAAACTCCTCTGTCACAAGATGGGTTGCAACCTGGCTCAGGGATAGAACCCACATGGTCAGAATAGCAGGTGCTATGTCAGACTCTAAACCAGTTACAAGTGGTGTCCCACAAGGCTCAGTCCTGGGACCTCTCTTGTTCGGTATATATTTCTCCGAGGTACAGGCTAACATGGGTGGACTATGGCTGACCAAGTTCGCAGATGACTGCAAACTGGGTGCTATAATCGACTCTCCGACTGACACAAGCATCCTCCAAAAGGGTCTCACAGAGATGGATAACTGGTACCAGAGCCATGGCCTAAAGCTAAATGCCAAAAAGTGCATAGTCATCTCCTTTGGAAAAAACAAAGTTCCCACAAATTACCACACAGGTGGTAATCCATTAAGTATGGAAGAAGTAATTAGGGACTTGGGGACCCAAGTAGATAGCAATCTCTCCTTTTACAATCACGTTGCCAAAGTGGTTAGAAAGACCTTCTATATAGCCCACTTTATCATGAAAGGGTTCACATCTAGATCAAGAGAGGTCATTGCGCTCCTCTACTCATCACTTATCAGGCCCATAATTGAGTACAATGCCCCATTTGGGGTTGGGAGAGTGGCCTAATGGTTAAGGTGTTTGCCTTACAAACACAAGGTACAGGGTTTGAGTCTCACAGGGGACAAATGGCTAGGCTTAAAATGGCTCACGGGGCAGTTAGCCTAGTACTAATCTATGAACATATGAACCTATGAAAGGGTTCACATCTAGATCAAGAGAGGTCATTGTGCTCCTCTACTCATCACTTGTCAGGCCCATAATTGAGTACAATGCCCCGTTTGGGATGTACTTTACCCGACACCTTCAGCAACTGGAAAGACCACAAAAGTATCTCACCAAGAGGATCAAGGGGCTCAAACAGATGCCCTATGCAGTTCAGCTAAAGAAACTCCAGCTCTACTCAGTTGCGTACCGCCTACTCAGAGGCGAACTGTGTCTGACGTATAAAGCCATGTCCAACCCAGAATTAATGGACATGCTTCACCTCAGGAAATCTAAATCCCTTAGAGCTACACACTCCAGGGACCTGAACCTCAGCACAGAAATAAATAGGACATGCTGGAGGGACAGATTCATATCCCAGAGGCTCCCCTCACTCTGGAACAAAATCCCAATCCATGTCAGGCAGAGCCCCTCACTGACCCTCTTCAAGAGAAATCTTGATGAATGGATGGGAGATCGTAAGTTTACTCCTGGGATCTCTTCTGTGTCGCTCATTGACAGAGGTTCAGTGAACAAACCTTAAAAGGGCTACCTTCTGTGACCTACTATACAGAGGCACAGTCAACTAATCTAAAAGGGTGGCGAAAGCCAAGCATACTCTGGCTAGCTTATAAATGCCCTAGGGCAGATAGCCTAGTATCAACCTATGAAAGTATGAACCTATGAGCCTATATGTGCCACTCCCACACTACAGGAACTACAAACCTTAACACAACAATCCTTCTTAGCAGTTGAAACTTGGCTTACTAACGCCTAACTAATATTAAATCCCAAAAAAAATAAAACTTATGATTTTACAACCCACTAAATCAATCTTAACCTCTAATGCCTTTAACATTACATCACTAAACAATACCATTATCTCCCCAACTCTGCATACCAAACTCCTAGGTGTTGAAATTGACAGCAATTTAAAATTCGACATTCATATTTCACAAACAGTTAAAAGAGCACACAAAAAATTAGGAACCCTATATAAGAATAAACAGTACTTCACCCAAAATACTAAAGTTACCATTGCCCAGTCCCACCTAATTTCTACTCTGCTATATGCAGACCCCATACTCACAAACCTAAAGAAATATGAGCTTGCAAATCTTGAATCTTGCTACAATAAAATTGCCAGGTTCGCTTCAGACTTACCTGCTAGAGCCCACCATTGTGTGGCTCTCAAACTACTGAACTGGCTAGAGCTCCCACACCTCCTTCATTATAACCAGTTAACTATGGCCCACAAAATACTATATGAACCTGAAAAAACACCTGCCCTACAAACTTTACTTCAGCCCTATGCCACTAATAGAACGTTAAGATCCACTAAACACCATGTAAAAATTGGCATAAGCAAAAACCAAGCAGGGGATTCCCTCTTTGCAAATTATATTGGCAAAATCTGGAATGCACTGCCACACAATATTACATCTACCACATCTGTTGTTCAGTTTAAAACAACCCTAAAAAAAAATCAACTATCAAAAAAATGGCTGTGCCCTTGTTCTGCGACTGATTAACATCAACTTGTAACAATAGCATCATCGACACTTACTGTAACCTCTAGTCCTACTTATTACTTAGCCCCCTTCAAACTAAACAGCACTCAAACTGCTGTATTTCATATACAAGGTAACTCAGAACCATCTTATCCAATTTCTCCCTACCTATTTCCTAGGTAAAGCATTGTGTTATAATAAAATCTGATGTTGCTGTAGTTCTCTCATAATGTTGCTATACCTCTTTCTCATAGGTTAACGAGGTGCTATAATGTTCTCATGCTTAAACTTAGGAATGTTGTAATTAAGCTCAAATCTTGTGGACCTTTATAACCAATGTGTCATTCATTGTAACTCTATGTATAATAGAATCTTACAACTGTAATAACCATAAAGACTATAGACTACCTGAATGTATATTACCTGCATGTAAACTGTATTTATGTAAACTAACTTTATGTAGACTACCTGTTGCTAGGCTACTTATACAAGTTATTTCTGATTGTCTTTGTTTGTTTCATGTTGGAGCTTTTCTCCCTGGACCTCCACTGAAAATGGACATGTGTCCAGATGGAATTTCCTGGTAAACAAATATAAAATAAAATAAAATAAAAATAGTTTTCATAAAGTGAACATGTGCCAAACATATGACCATTTTACAATGTGGAACATCTGCCCACAAGTAACTGGCTACTGTTTACAATGCATCCTTGTTCTCTTTATAATTATGTGTTAACCAAAGTACTTTGTTGACATCTATGTGCACAACCTGCTTTATTTATTAACCTATAGTGTTATATTTTGTAAATATCCTTACACGTCTATGGTGTGCGTATGTGTATTGACCTTGATTTCATGTACACTCCATTTAGGCCACTGAAAGTCAGGCATACACATCTACAACTGTGTGTTTCCTTTGGCATGGCATATGTGTGTAGACATACATATTCCCTTACATGTTTGTGTGGGTTGTGTACACCTACTTGTGTATGTAGCAGCCATTTCGTTTCTTTTCTTCAGTACTTCTGTTTGGCACTGTGCTTGGTTGTTTGCCTTTCACATGCATGGTTTAGGTTTGGTTGTACTGGAGTTATCTAGCCTTGTTAGACCTGCATTTGCTCATCTGTGATGTTGCTTGGCCTAAACCTGCACTGATGATGGACTGCTTGGATATGTGCTTATTTATCCAGTTTATACCAGTTTATACTGTAATCTTAATTTATTACCCTGGAGCACACATCTACCATTGGCCATACACATCCAAGTATGACTGCCACACAGTTTACAACATGTTGTAAGATGATAGTTCATAAGTAGATATGTGCTTTTACATCTCACTATGACTGGTATGCATCCCCACCCTATTTGAAACATTTCCATTGCCCATGTTGTGCAGTGTGCTGCTTGTGTATCTTACCTGTCCTTACGGGTTTTTTTCCATCCTTTGTCTGTCTAGTGTCGTGATATTTGTTTTATGGGAATACCTGCTGTGAAGTCCTTCTCCTCCTCTTTTCATTTGTTTACCTTTTCTTCTAGTCTTAAAAAATGGAGTTTATTCCCACCAAAAAAAAAAAAAAAAAAAATTGCCCACGCTCATCTGACTTTCTCTCAGATTTTCCTTTTCCAACTTCCCTCTTCAAATCTCTGTACCCTTCATCCATTGAAAACTCTCCATTACAGAATTTACATTTTGACTTTTGTATTCTTGTGTTTTGAATCTGTATTTGTTTTGTATGTGAATTTTTGTATTATTGTATTTTAACCTTCTTATGTTTTTAAGCTCTCTGTAAACACTCATGCAATGTATTTTTATCCTCTGTATAATACTTTTTGTGGAGCTTTTCTCCCTGGCCCTCTACTGAAAATGGGTCACTGACCCAGTGGATTTTTCCAGTCAACAAATTTCAGTAAATAAATAAATGTCCCTCTTATTCGCCCATACCCCACATATTCTTTTCTATCTCCCACTTTCCTTGGGTGTTTGTATTACTTGTGTTATTAATATAAGTCCAAAACCCATTATTAGCAAGTGTTAGCCTGGTGATGTGGCTATGATTGCCCTTGACCTGAATTCATTTTTTATTAGAAATGTTTTGAATTCCATCTGAACTCATAAGTGCAAGCAGGCATATTTTTATTTTATTAGTACACGTTGTATGGAGATATCCATAGTTGCCTCTGTGCTTACTGCAAAGATTGCTGATGATATATATTACAAATGGCGTTGGAGCTTTTCAATCAAGTATTTTTTTATTAGTGAATGGATTACAAATATATCTGTAGTTGTCTCTATTGTTTCTGGGCAAATTTGTGAAAATATGTACTATGAATGCCATGCTGCTTAATTGGGGATAGTTGGCATTCTTTTCTTTTTTATTGTATAATAATGTAGTCAAATTACAATCCATAGTTATCCTCATATATGTGTGTATATATATATATATATATATATATATATATATATATATATATATATATATATATAAAAATGTATGTGTCTCTATAACTACTAAAATGCTTGAATTTTGATCACCTTTCCATAACTTTGTTAATGTACAATGTACTTTGACACCCATTTCTCATAACTTATGGATTACTTGCTAATTTGTTTAGCATGCGTTTGCTATTGTGATACTCCATTGTGCACTGAGCTATTCTGACTTTCTTGTGGTACATTTACATATTACAAGGTCATCCACAAGTTTAGCACTGATATCAACATAATGCACTGGAATCCAAGAACTTTATGGAATCTGGCCCATAATAATCTGCTTTTTTTTTTTTTTTTGCTGAGCTGTTTTGATTAAGGCATTTATATCTTATGCATCTTCATGGGAGTGATGGTCATAAAGAATGGCATTTTTTATCGTACAATTATTTCCTAATTTTCCTCCAAGTGTTAGAGAAAGTGTTGATATTGCATCTAAAATACTGTATTATAACAAGACTAGAAGGTTTAGTTTGAAATTGGAGGTATCTGGTTCAGACTACTAGAGAATACACTTCCAGCAATGCTAAAAGTTTACTTTGGCAGTGCCTTCTTATCCATGGATCAGGTATACTTATGTCCCTGCAAAACATACTCCAGTCCTAGTTCCTACAGCCTGATAAATAAAATTATTTGCTTGTTGATTTACACCCATTTTGTACTCTAAACTGGATCTGCATGACACTGTCACTCTGCTTCTATGTTTTTTTAAGTTTACTGTGAGCTGAAAGAAAAACAGAAAATGTACTTAACTTATAAAGAAACAAAAATAAGACAGATAGGTCTATTTTTCTTTCAGAATATATATGTGTGTACCTGATATATATATGTATATATATATATATATATATATATATATATATATATATATATATATATATATACATATACATAGATGTCTATATATGCATATATATGTATACAAACACTTCTGAACCCTCTTTGTTAAGTTTATTTTATTATTCTCCAGATCCTTTGCTACATATGTGACTTAGACTTTTTGTTTTGAAAATGAAAAGTACTGCAATATTTTAGGCAGCTTATTTCACTTGCAAACCCCACATACGGTGAGGCATGCTGTCTTCTGCTTACCTGTTCTGTTTCAGTACACTGAAAGCCATTAATCTAACATAACTGATAAGACTTCAAAAGAATCTCCAGTTGAAAGATTTGACAGCGTGGCTATAAATCTTATGCGCCACATCAGAGCACCTTTGCTGTGCTGTTTAAAGACCTGGTTGAGGCTGAACAGCTTCAATGAATATTGACATGCTCATTCTAATGATATACTGGCTTGCTGGATAGCATCAATTTTCTTCTGGATATTATCCTACTGTCCTGTTCCACACTTATGCTGTCAACAGTAATTAACAAATGAATAACTGATTTATGCTGGTAGCATCAAAATGTCTGGGCACTACTGTGTTCAGTAATCTTTATTATGTACATGACACTCCCTGTTATGGATGAAATCAGTTAAAATAGAAAAGCGTTTTTAAGATTTTTTTTTTTTTACTTTCCATTAATATAATATTGAAGTCACAACTGATTTGTAGCTTCTTGTTATTAAGATTTAAATAGTAATTAGTCTGCTATTCATCATAGACCGCCAGAATGAGTAACTGACCAATGCAGAGAAAATGTTATCATCTGCAGATAATGGAGTTTTAATGTCACATAAGATGGGTGAAGTGAATGCATTGCATTAGTATAGAAAAGAAGGCACCTATACCCTTCTCCTCTGTCACCTTTCAATTCTTTTTTCTTGTGCATATATTATACTTTAATTAAATGCTTCATCATATGTGTAGAATTTTACAACTGCATCATCACCAACATCATCACTAACTCCATTTTTTCCCAATATTCTACATGGGGTTAGCGTGTTGTGTTAACTGTCATCATATATGTTCAATGTCACTCTCCAAACGTCTTCGACACTCATTGCAGACTGTCGCAGGCCTTCTCTCTCACAATCCATCCACCTGATTTGATGGATGCCTTTGTTTCCTCTTGCCTTCTTCCAGTTTGTTCCAAATCCTCTTTACCAGATTGTCTTCTGTCTTTATGTACATGGACCCAAACCACTGTAATCTTTTCTCTTTGACTTTTATGCAGTTGGAGTTACTTTGGCTTCTATTGTGATGTCCTCATTTCTTCATCTAATCCAAAGAGTGTATCCTACCACCAATCTCAATGAGTTGAGCTCCATCACTTCCTGCTTTTTCTACACAGGTCTGTACCATACAGTTATACTTTTCATATAACAGTTTTGTACACCATACTTTTCAACTTCTTTGGTATTCTTCTATCATATACTGATCCTGACATTCTGTGCCATTTGGCTGTAGCCACCCATGATTCTTCTTCTGACCTCCTCATTCAGAGCTCCCTTCTCCTCAACCACCCCTCCCAAGTAATTGAAGCTACTAGCCTGTTCCACTATTTCCCTTTTATGTCAGTTTTCAGCTTCATCTGATTTCCTCTATTTGCTGCCATTACAACTGTCTTACCTGTGCTATGTATTTGTAAATACTTCTGATTTTTCTTCTGTTTTCACTTTAAATTCTATCTTTTTACACTCTATTCCTTATTAACAAATGTCTTCCTGTAACTCCGTTCACTGAAATGTGCTTATTTGATGCCTTCAGAAATACATTGCTGAACTTTCCAGTTCTAAATGCTTACTTTTGAAAACTGTAAATAGCAATAATTCTTTTGTTTGTTACCTTTTAACTCACCTCATGGCTGCAGAGAACTTTGAATAAACCCTCGTATCTGGTTAACAAATAAATAAATAAATAAAATAGAAACTGATTATTTGCCAAGGATCTTGAGTCATATTCATTTGGTAGAGGTATGTGCCCTGCGATCCCGCCCTGTTATATTAGCCATTTGTGAGTCTATGGTAGTCTCATCTAATCCCATAGCATTGCTTTTTCTGAGTACTATAAGAATGAGAGCCTTAAGAAAATAAAGGAAGAGTTTGTCACTCTAGTCAATAATCCATACCATGCCAGACAGCTTGACTAATGAAGGGGAGAGCAGATTAAGTTGTGGCTCAGAATATTTTAGATAGAGATAAAAAAAATCAGTATGCATTGCAGATATACTCACATGCATGTACACAACCATGTATACAATTATACACACGCACGCACACATGCACACACATGCACTCACACACACACACACACACACACACACACACACACACACACACACACACACACACACACACACACACACACACACACATACACACACACATGCGCATGCACACACACCTGCGCATGCGCTCACACACACAGACACACATACACACACACACACACACACACACACACACACACACACACGCATGCACACAGGCACAGACATACACACACACAGACATGCACACACACACACACACATACACACACACGCACACACACACACACACACACACACACACACACACACACACACACACACACACACACACACACACACACACACACACACACACACACACACACACACACACACACACACACACACACACACACACACACACACACACACACACACACACACACACACACACACACACACACACACACACACACACACACACCCCTACCTAGAATACAGCTGAAGGAAAACATCAGTTGCTAACATTTCTTACAAAAATTGCCTAAGTCTTGCATAAATGGTGCAATCTATGAAAAAGCAAGGTAACAAGGCAGGCAATGGAAAAAGAGCTGATGGTTTAAAACTCATGAAGCAGGACAAGGTAATGATATGATACGAGTGAAGGGACGAAGGAGAAGATGAGGAAATAAAGAAAGGGGGAGAGCACAGAAAGTTACTAAGACGTGGAGTAAGATAAACTCTGATAGCATGGCCAAACAAAGTTATGAAAATGAGAATTAGAATGATTTTAATGTTGACATACTTACACTGAAAGAAATAATATGACAAAATATTTGTAGAATATAAAATAAAATTTTGTGAAGCCACACCTGTAGTTATGATAAGTAAATAGGAGCAGCACTTCTTTAAAGGCTGCTGGGTAAAGTGTGAAGTGTTATTTATTTATTGATTTCTTGATTGATTGTCAGTGAGATAATTTGGTTTAGTTTTGCTAAGTAAATTTGTAAATACTTTCTAAGTAGTCAACAGTCAAATAAATCCTTTATGTTTTACAGCTAGTATTTCGTTTTGAAAGTGTGCTCAAGTCCTATACCTAGTTGTAAAACTTCTGAAAAAATACTAAAAAGGAAGGAACATTTTTCTGTAATATGTCCATTTCACAATATAAATAATAACACAATCATATTTTTGCATCTTTTTGTTGCTCGTATTTTTTTAAAACTTATACTTCGGAGTAGTATCCCACGATCCCACATGAAGTAAGAGGTTTAATATAGACACTTATAGTAAATGAATGCCCAGATTTTTGTCTGGATGTACTTACTTTGCCAGAAGCTTTTGTACTTATTTTTGGTGTCTGCCGGTTAGGAGGTATCAGAAGAAGTGTTGCAGATTTGGCCATTGAGGTTGCTGATGTCATGCTCAATTCTGTCCGTGACCTACCAGGACAATGAATCAGGTAGATTATGGTTGGGGAATAACATGAAGTCAAGAAATTTGAGAATGCAAAGGAAATACCTGCATTGAAAAGTGAAAGTGTTATCGATAATATTGTAAGGTAAGTTTTTTTTTTTTAATACTGTTACTGGCAGGCAGCCAGATGTTTGCAGTAGCTGTCTAGTAGTTCTCAAGTGTCCACGATTTTGCAGAATGGGCTTGATTTCATTTCATTTGCTTATATTGTCCCTCATTATTTTTTTTTCTAGTAAACTACTGAGGATTACAGTCATCAAAAATGCCACAGACACTGGATATTGCTCAGAAAATGATTGTTGATGGGAAACCTATTGTTCCATTAATTAAGTCTGAATAACATTAGCTGGCCTGTCTGGCAGGGAAGGGGATATAACTAATTGATGTGCTTTGCTCATAGTTCTCACTTTGCTGGTTTACTGTGATTTGTGTGAAACAACTTAGAATACTTTAATGTACGGCTACTCATTTCCATGAAACAAAGCTGAAATGCAATACGTGGCTGTCATTTTTATATATAACTTGTGTGTGGGAGTTGGAGCTGACTCTCAAAAGTAACCTACCTCTTGTTGCTTTCTCTGATTAACTAATTAACAAGTATGTGGTGTGGAACATCATGCCTCTACCAGCCTGTATACATTATTCCATTCCAAAGCATTTTCTCAGAACTTGACTTAAAAGCATAACAAAGAAATGCAAATATTTTATGAACAATATTATACAAACACTAGTGTTATCAGTAAAAAAAGTATTTTTTTTGCATTGTCAGTACAGTCACATTCTTTACATCAGTGACAAAATATATTCTTATGAATATAAAACCAGAATTATATTTTTATCTAATGTTTCACAAATTGCCATATCATTGAATCTGTACAACCTAGATATATTTGTCAACTTGCTTTTTAGTAATACATAAGTTTTAACCTGACAGCAACAATTCCTTAGTATGTGAATGCTTACTAAGATATTTACAGAAATACGAAGAATGATTTTTTTTTCTTAATTAACAAATATAAATAATCATGAATATCTCTCAAGATGTGTAACTTGTGTACAAATATCAGTCACAGTTTTGTTCAACATCATCTAAGGTTTCATCTGATGCCATGCAATAGCTTGTAAGCTATACAGTTTTAGAAATACTAAGTATATATGGAAATATTTCATAATTTTATAACTACTACCAAATAGCTACTCACATCTCCACTATAGGTGTGCTATAATTGCAGACTGACAATTTGCTTTTCTTTATCCCATCAGGGTATTTCACAGTATGTCTCTTAATGACATGTAGGTCTCCCTGTTAAGAAAATATGAATGCAAATATGAAAATATGAATACTAAAGGGAAAGCAGTCAATTTCTCCACTACAGAAAATACAAGATTAATAATCTTACCCAAGGATTTAATAAAATATGTGTATATGGCCATGGCTCTCCCTCGGCAGCAAGCCATGCATATTAATCATGGCTCACTGCCGAGGAAGAGCATAGTAACAGGGATATTGAATCTGTGTAGGCAGAGGTGTAGAGGCTGGTCAGATGTTATGTACATGGTGAGGCTGCCTGCAATGTTCGGTGCTACTGTTGAAATGTGCTGTGTATTAATAGTTTGTGTTTTAAATTTAAAACTTGTGTTTTTGTTATTTTTTTTATTTTTAATTTTTTTTTAATGTCTGTTTGCAAGGCATGGCGCTGAGTGCAGCAATGCCAAATCATGCTTATATATAGACAGCTGACACCTGCCAGACATCTGAAAATAGAAACCTGATGTAATTAATAAGATAACTGCTTTTTTTCATTTTTTTTGGGTGGTTTATGTCTGTTTGTGCACGATGGCATACAGCAATGCGAAACTGAACTTACATATACACAGTAGACACCTAGCAGACATCTAATAATAGAAACTGGATGTAATTAATTATTTAATTCTGCTTTTGTTAATACCTGTTTAAGCCTGTTTGCGTGGTGCACCACGATTGCTTAGTAGTGCATGTGAAGGTATACTAGTTTATATACTAAGTAGCTAAATGGGTAGAGTGATGGTCTACAGTTCTGTAGGTCCTGGATTTGAGTCCCTAACACACGTCATTTGTTGAATGCAACTTAAAATGTCTTTTAAATTATGCTGCATGGTGCTAAGCACTGGTTAAATGTAGTAAATGGCTAATATTATTTGCACATTGCTTAGCTTTTTTAAAACCACAGTTCTGTGAGTTTTTGTGCTGCTCAGCTTTACTTAGCTGGTTTGCCAGAAGCTAAGCAACATGGCGCCTTTTTGAATGTTGCTGAATGACGTGTAAGGTCAGGAAAACTCCCTATATTAAGGCCAATAGGCAGGAAGTCTGCATCCTTTGTTGCAGTCTGCTTATCTGCTGATATGCTAGGTGGTGTTGGAGAGGTCATAGGCTTTCAGGCTCATAGATGGGTTGTGGAGGACTCCTCATAAAGAATTATGAAAATAAGCTGCCAGGCAGTTACCAGGGCTCAGACTTTAAGGCTGTGGCCAGGGATCAGTTGGCTAGGGATCTTATCAGTGCTACTACTATCCCCCTCACTGGTGAGCAGTGTCATCACCACTAAGATGAACTGAAGCAGAGAAAGAGGGAAAAGTTGGATGCCTGGGTCCAATAGGCTAGGGCTTGGCATGTCTCACAAATATGTAAGTATTTTTTTCACTGTTTTACCAATATCCAAGTTGAATGTGTGCAAAACTGGTATGCATAATGGTGTGCTTCTCTCACAACAGCTGCAACTGGGAGGACTTGTAATATTCAGTACCATGCCAGGCACCTGGTCAGGTTGTGCCATGAGTGTGGTAATGTACTGCGATAAAGAATAGACAATAAAAACTGTAGTGCAATAACTGGACAATTAGAGCTGTACTGCAATAAACAAGGGAATTATCAGCAATACCAATAATAAAGTGTTAAGCAACATTGTGATTTCCTAAAAAAATCTGTCTTAATAATATGACTGTATTCATTGCATGTGTGTTCTACTGTAATTGCAAAACTGTAATAGCTCTACACTGCAAAAGGAATGTCCTGTAAATTGTTTTTTTTCAAGTATTAGTATGGGTCAAGATTGTCTCCAGGCTAGTGTAAGTCACGTAATACTCACAATTTTTTCCACTCGAAGAACAAATGGTATATAGCTGAGGTTGCCCACTTTATGAGCAGATAGTATGTGTAGAGTTCATAGAGAATTACCAGCAATATCAGTGAAGTGTTAAGCAGCATTGTGGTTTCCTATATAAATCTGTCTTAATATTTGCAATAGGGCTGTAGTCATTGCATGTCTGTTCTAAGTTGCTGCAGTCAATTCATAGGTTCATAGGTAGGTACTAGGCTATCAGCCCAAGAGCCTAAGTAAGCCTAGCCAACAAGGTTCCCTGGCTTATGCAACCCAAGAAAGTTATTTTCCTGTGCCCTTGTCGAGCAGAGCCACAGAAGGGATCCCCGGGGTGTATTTCCTATTTTCCATCCACTTATCAAGAATTTTATTGAAGAGTACTAATGAGGAATTTTGAATGACATAGATGGGTAGCTTGTTCCAGAGTATGGGAAGTCTCTGGGATAGAAATCTATCCCTCCAGCATGTCCTGTTTATTGTGGTGACAAGGTTTAGGTCCCTAGAGCGTGTAGCTTGGAGGGATTGGGATTTCTTTAGGTGTAGTATGCCCAACAGCTCTGGGTTTGACATAGCTTTATATGTTAGGCAGAGATCAGAGTGGGCGATATGCTTCGGAGTAAAGCTGGAGTTTTTTGAGACAGTCAGTGTAAGGCATCTATTTGAGGCCAGTAATCCTCTTTGTGAGATACTTCTGTGGCCTTTCTGGCTGCTGCAGATGTCTTGTGAAGTACATTCCAAAAGGGGCATTGTACTCTATAATGGGTCTAATGAGTGTCGAGTAGAGGGGAACAATGACCTCTTTTTTCCTAGATGAGAACCCTTTTGTGATGAGGTGTGCCACTTAGAAGTATTTCCTGACTACTGTGATGATGTGATTATCAAAGGAGAGACTACTTTTCACCTGGGTCCCCAGGTCTCTTATCACACATTCAGCATTAAGTAGACTGCCACCTATGTGGTAGTTCATGTGTACAAAGTTTTTACCAAAGGGGATAACAATACACTTTTTGGCATTGAGCTTGAGGATGTCCACATTATTTGGGGACTTAACTATGGCTTCTAGTTTGCAGTCATCTGCGAACTTCATTAGTCAAAGGCCTTCTGTTTTAGCCTGCACTTCAGAGAAGTAGATACCAAACAGAGGAGGTCCCAGAACTGAACTCTGTGGTACTCCACTTGTAACTAGTTTGAAGTCAGATTTGGAGTCTGCAACTTTTACAGTGTGGGTTCTGTCAGTGAGCCAACTGGCAACCCATCTTGTGACGTAGTGTGAGATAATTTGTAGATATCCCTGCAGTCACAGCTCTTGGGATCTAATCCATGCCTGCAAACTAAGGAATGACACCTGTCTAGTTTACATAATGTACACAAACATGCCTCTCAACTGTCACAGTTTTTTGTAATGTAATTACAGCTGCCTATTCTGTCTGTTCCATGACTGCTACATAAATGATTACCTGGAATGCTATATATTTTGAAATCCCTTTGCATAACACCTTGGTAGTTATGTAAGTCCACATTATGTGAAACTGTTCTGTGTAGTTCTGTACATAATGTCCCATACTAACAGCTTAAGAGGTATGCATGTGCTTCTATCAGCTATAGAAGAATTGTAGTCACTGAACTCAAAACTGGCACTGCACACCTGTAGAAGTTTGTAGGTGTACTCTGTGTAGTAATATTACTTGAGAGGTAACTAATGGCATATTTTTCTCTCTTTCCCCACTCTTTATCTGCTTTAATTTATTATTGTTATTTATTAGTATGATTTAATATTAACATATTTTGTTACACTATCTGTTTTACTGTTCTTATGCTTTAATTCATACTGGTTTGCTGTTAGCATGCTTTCTGTTATGTTACTTAATGTTCTGTTACACATAATATACCTTAACGTGTATTTGGATTAATAAATATTATCTTCCATTCTGTTAATGCTAACATTGGTTTAGTTAATACTAACCTTAACCTATTGTTATAATTACTGTACTACAGCATGTCAAGATCAGCCGGTTCCTCAAGATCTGCCTACCTTGCCTCCTCTGGCCATGGCACCGGTTCCCAATACATCTGAAACCCAGCCTCGTCATGCCCACTCTGCCACCACTGAACTACCTACAGCATCAGGTAGAACTGTCCAATGAGACGGGGAAGGGACCCATCTGGGAGTGGTGGTGAAGGGGGAGTTGTCACCTGTGATGAACTGCCGGGTTTGATGCACAAGATCATCTTCCATGGATTTGGATGATGCCTGCACCAGATGGAGAGCATGCTGGCCACTCTGGTGGGGCAGGCTCACCCCAGAGCCCAGCCTCCACTACTGACATCCTTGGGGCAGTAATAGAGCAGTGGTGACAGTCCCATGGGTGGGGATGTGACACATGCTTTTACCTTGTAAAGGCACATGGGACTGAGATTTCAAAACACCCTCTCCATCCAATTTGATTATCCCTCTCTTGTGTCACACACCACCCCATCTGCTGTCTTGTCTGTTTTGTCTGTCTTGTCTGTGTGCAAAAGTTTCCTCACCTACCCAACTTACCTCCCCCACATGTATCTACTGTATGTCCCTCCCCTATCATTCCACTCTCAGCTTAAAAAAATATGGGCACCTGTCCCCCCCAAAAAAAAAAAAAAATTCATCCCATACGTAGTTCTCCATTTCACACACATCTCCACTGAAAACACATAATTTAGTCCAACTGTCTTAACAGATGCAATTATGTTGTCCTCATCCCTGTCTCTGGAGGTTAGTATTTAAAGTCATCTACAAGTTCTTGAAAAGTGCACAGTTTTTGCTTTATAAGAAAAGGACTGCTATGGTTCTTTCCTAAACTCTTCCTGCACATACTTACCTGTCTTTCACTATGTCCCCCCCCCCCCCGCTTGCACCTCATTTCATCACTTTAGTATCTCCCCAGTTTTCTTTTCTTTATACTTTTTAGCATGACCCTGCATGACAAGCCACATCACGCAGCTTTGCTAAGCTCAGCTAAATGGAGATATATTGATATATGTGTTTTAAATAGTAAACATGTACAAAATAAACACCTGTCCCCTACTTTGATCCCACTACCATCACACCTGTAGGGTGCTGCATTAAGACTGTGAATGACAATGTTTTCAATTTATCCAGTTTTAATTTGGAAATTTATCATTTAAATGTGATGAAGTTGGGTTCAAATTTTGTTCCTTCTAGAAAAGCTGATGTGACAAGCACATTGTTGGAATTAAAGAAATATATGAGGCTGCTGAATTTGAACTACATATTAAAAGAGTTTAATATGCATGACACTAATTTCATCAAACCATCTAGTCATAACCCCCTTTGGTTCATGCTCTGGGAGTTTTCGAAACCACTTGTGAAAAGCAAATTAGGGGGTTATTATATGAAAAGAATAAGAGTAAAAAAATATTATAATAATTTGACCAAAAATAAAAAATTAGCATTGAATGAATTAAAGGAAAATAAGAGCATTAGAATCATGCAACGTGACAAAGGGGGCACTCTAGTGTTAATGGATCAGGACAAGTATATACACAATATCAAGGCCATGTTAAGCAATGTGAATGAATATGAATTTACCAACATAAACAAAGTGCTTACATGTTATCGAAAAGTATATTCCTTTTTATTTGAGAGTTTAACAAATGGAAATTTGAACAAAACAACCTATGAGTTTTGTAATATTGAAAAACCTAAGCTGGGGACCCTATTTGGAATACCCAAAGTCCAAAAAGATGCTATAAATCACCCATTTAGACCCACTGTGTCTGTTCCTAATTATATTATAGAAGGTGTTTCTTTGGCTGTGGATTCCATGTTAAATCCTTTGGTCCAGAAAATGAGTTCTTATTTAAAATATTCTTGTGATTTCTTGGAAAACATCGGATTATTTACAGAAGGGTTTGTTTATGATTTCCGAATGTAGACAGTGTTCACCATTGATGTTATGTCTTTATTCACATGCATCCGGCATGAAGCTGGGATAGAATCATCATCATTTTCTTTCGGCTGTTCCTGTTAGGGGTTGCCACAGTGGATCACCTATTTCCATTTTTTCCTGTCCTCTGCATCTTGCTCTGTCACACCAACCACCTGCATGTCCTCTCTCACTACATCCATAAACCTTATCTTAGGCCTTCCTCTTTTCCTGTTACCTGGTAGCTTCATCCTTAGCATCTTTTTCCCAATATACTCAGCATCCCTCCTCAGCACATGTCCAAACCAACGTAATCTTGCCTCTCTGGCTTTGTCTCCAAACCTTCCAACCTTGGCTGACCCTCTAATATACTTATTCCTAACCCTGTCCACCCTCGTCACACCCAGTGTAAATCTTATCATCTTTAACTCTGCCACATCAAGCTCAAACTACTGCCCTTTTGTCAGTGCCACTGTCTCCAACCCATATAACAGCTGGTCTCACTACCCTCTTGTAGACCTTCCCTTTCACTCTTACAGGTACTCATCTGTCAGAAATCACTCCTGACACTCTTCTCCACCCACTCCATCCTGCCTGTACTCTCTTCTTCACCTCTCTTCCACACTCACCATTACTCTGAACTATTGACCCCAAGTATTTAAACTCATCCACCTTCTCCACCTTTACTACTTGCATCCTCACCATTCCTCTAACCTCCCTCTAATTAACACACATATAGTCTGTCTTCGTCCTGCTGACCTTCATTCCTCCTCTATCTAGAGCATATCTCCATCTCTCCAGGGTCTCCTCCACCTGTTCCCTACTCTCACTACAGATCAAAATGTCATCTGCAAACATCATAGTCCACGGGGATTCCTGTCTGATCTCGTCTGTCAACCTGTCTATCACCATTGCAAATAAGAAAGGGCTCAGAGCTGATCCTTGATGTAACTCCACCTCCAACTTAAACGCATCCATTACTCCCACCGCAGACCTCACCGCTGTCACACTGCCCTCGTACTTATCCTGTACCACTACTTCTCTGACACTCCTGACTTCCTCATACAATACCACAACTCCTCTTTAGGCACCCTGTCATATGCTTTCTCTAAGTCTACAAAAACACAATGCAACTCCTTCTGACATTCTCTGTACTTCTCCATCAACACTCTCAGAGCAAACATCGCATCTGTAGTGCTCTTTCCCAGCATGAAACCATACTGCTGATTACTAATTATCATGTCCCTTCTTAACCTAGCTTCCACAACTCTTTCTCATAACTTCATGCTGTGACAGATTAATTTAATCCCTCTGTAGTTACTACAGCTCTGCACATCACCCTCATTCTTAACAATTGGTACCAAAACACTTTTTCTCCATTCCTCAGGCATCCTCTCACTTTCCAAGATTTTATTAAACAATCTGGATAAATCTCCACTGCCATTTCACCTAAACACCTTCATGCTTCCACAGGTATGTCATCTAGGCCAACATCCTTTCCATTCTTCATTCTCTTCATAGCTATCCTTACTTCCTCCTTGCTAATCCATTGTACTTCATGATTCACTATCCCTACATCATCCAACTTTCTCTCCCTTTCATTATCTTCATTCATCAACCCCTCAAAGTACTCTTTCCATCTCCTCAACACACTCTCCTGGGATAGAATATGTACAGGAATTTTCAGTGAAGTTTTCTGACTTTACAAATTCAGAATGTAATTTTTGCTGTGACTTGATTGATGTGTTATTGAACAATAATTTTTTGATGTTTAACAAAAAAAAGTGTACAGGCAAGTTAGGGGGGTTGCCATGGGGTCCCCATTAGCTCCTTCTTTTGCTAATATAGTGATCGGCTAGTGGGAACACTCAGTGTTAGAACCATTAATGAAACAATATCATGTGTTGTATTTTAAGAGATTCGTGGATGATTTGTTTTTTATAATTGCTGGAGATTCTACAAATGTGAATGAGTTTATATGTAGTTTAAATGCAGAGTCCAATTTTTTTTTAAATTTACCTTAGGGGACATAGGGTCAAAGGTTAATTTTTTTGATATACCTTTAGAATAGAATTTTGGTATAAACAAATTCACGAGTAGAATACACTGTAAAAAAACTTTTCTTCTTTTTCTTTCAGCTGCTCCCGTCAGGGGTCGCCACAGCTGATCAACTGTTTCCATTTCTTCCTGTCCTCTGCATCTTGCTCTGTCACACCAATCACCTGCATGTCCTCTCTCACCACATCCATAAACCTCATCTTAGGCCTTCCTCTTTTCCTGTTACCTGGCAGCTTCATCCTTAGCATCTTTTTCCCAATATACTCTGCAACCCTCCTCAGCACATGTCCAAACCAACGTAATCTTGCCTCTCTGGATTTGTCTCCAAACGTTCCAACCTGGGCTGACCCTCTAATATACTTATGCCTAATCCTGTCCATCCCTGTCACACCCAGTGCAAATCTTAACACCTTCAACTCTGCCACATCAAGCTCTGACTCCTGCCTTTTTGTCAATGCCACTGTCTCCAACACATATAACATAGCTGGTCTCACTACCCTCTTGTAGACCTTCCATTTCATTCTTACTGGTACTCGTCTGTCACAAATCACTCCTGACACTCTTCTCCACCCACTCTATCCTGCCGGTACTCTCTTCTTCACCCCTCTTCTGCACTCACCATTATTCTGAACTGTTGATCCCAAGTATTTAAAGTCATCAACCTTCGCCACCTCTACTCCCTGCATCCTCACCATTCCTCTATCCTCCCTCTCATTCACACACATATATGCTGTCTTAGTCCTGCTGACCTTCATTCCTCTTCTCTCTAGAGCACATCTGCACCTCTCCAGGGACTCCTCCACCTGTTCCCTACTCTCACTACAGATCACAATGTCATCTGCAAACATCATAGTCCATGGGGACTCCTGTCTGATCTAGTCTGTCAACCTGTCCATTACCATTACAAATAGAAAGGGCTCAGAGCTGAACCTTGATGTAATCCCACCTCCACCTTAAATGCATCTGTCACTCCCACTGCAGACCTCACCGCTGTCACACTGCCCTCGTACATATCCTGTACCACTCTTGCATACTTTTCTGACACTCCCGACTTCCTCATACAATACCACAACTCCTCTCTAGGCACCCTGTCATATGCATTCTCTAAATCCACAAAGACACAATGCAACTCCTTCTGATATTCTCTGTACTTCTCCATCAACACTCTCAAAGCAAACATTGCATCTGTAGTGCTCTTTCCTGGCATGAAACCATACTGCTGACCACTAATCATCACCTCCTTTCTTAACCAAGCTTCCACTACTCTTTCCCATAACTTCATGCTGTGACTGATCAATTTAATCCCTCTGTAGTTACTACAGCTCTGCACATCACCCTTATTATTAAAAATCAGTACCAAAACACTTTTTCTCCATTTCGTTAAACAATCTAGTTAAAAACTCCACTGCCATTTCACCTAAACACCTCCATGCTTCCACAGGTATGTCATCTGGACCAACAGCCTTTCCATTCTTCATCCTCTTCACAGCTATCCGTACTTCCTCCTTGCTAATCCACTGCACTACATGATTCACTATCTGCACATCATCCAACCTTCTCTCCCTCTCATTCTCTTCATTCATCAGCCCCTCAAAGTACTCTTTCCATCTGCTCAACACACTCTCCTCACTTATGAGTATGTTTCCCTCATTATCCTTTATCACCCTTACCTGCTGCACATCTTTACTAGCTCGGTCCCTCTGTCTAGCCAATCAGTACAGATCCTTTTCTTCTTCCTTAGTGTCCAACCTTTTATACAACTGGTCATATGTCTTATCCTTAGGCATCACCACCTCTCTCTTTGCCATGCACCTCACCTCATAGGTTATAGGTTCATAGGTTCATACTAGGCTATCTGCCCTAGGGCATTTATAAGCCTAGCCAGAGTGTGTTTGACTTTCACCACCCATTTTAAATGAATTTTGCTATGCCCTTTCTCGAGGTTAGTATACTGTGCCTCTGTCTAACAGTGGCACAGAAGTGATACCCGGGGTAAACCTATGATCTCCCATCCACTCATCAAGATTCCCCTTGAAGAGAGTCAATGAGTGACTCTGCCTAACCTGGACTGGGATTTTATTCCAGAGTGAAGGGAGCCTCTGGGTTATGAATCTGTCCCTCCAGCATGTCCTATTTATTTCAGTGCTGAGGTTCAAGTCTCTCGAGAGTGTAGCTCGATGGGATTTGGATTTTCTGAGGTGCAGCATGTCCATTAATTCTGTGTTGGACATGGCTTTACACATCAGGCACAGATCGTCTCTGAGCAGGTGGTATGCCTCTGAGTAGAGCTGGAGTTTCTTTAACCGGGCAGCATATGGCATCTGTTTGAGCCCTTTGATCCTCTTGGTGAGGTACTTTTGGGGTCTTTCCAGTTGCTGCAGGTGTCTGGTAAGGTACATCCCAAAAGGGGTATTGTACTCAATAATAGGCCTGATGAGGGATGAGTAAAGAGGCACGATGACCTCCCCTGATCTAGATGTGAATCCCTTCATGATTAGGTGGGCTATATAAAATGTTTTTCTAACCACTTTGGCCACGTGGTTTTCAAATGAGAGATTGCTATCAACTTGGGTCCCCAGGTCCCTAATTACTTCTTCCGTACTTAATGGATTACCACCTATGTGGTGATTTGTGGGCACTTTGTTTTTGCCAAAGGGGATGACTATACACTTTTTGGTGTTTAGCTTGAGGCCATGGCTCTGGCACCAGTTGTCTGTTTCTATGAGGCCCTTTTGTAGGATGCTTGTGTTGGCTGGAGAGTCGATTATGGCGCCTAGTTTGCAGTCATCTGCAAACTTTGTCAGCCACAGTCCTTCCGTGTTGGCCTGTACCTCCGAGAAATATATACCGAACAAGAGAGGTCCCAGGACTGAGCCTTGTGGGACGCCACTTGTAACTGGTTTGGAGTCTGACATGGCTCCAGCAATTCTAACCATGTGGGTTCTATCCTTGAGCCAGTTTGCAACCCATCTAGTGACATAGGAGTTTATATTTAAGCTGGTGAGCTTATCTATAATGTCTGAGTGGGGTATTGTATTGAAGGCTTTTGCAAGGTCCAGGTAGGCTGTGTGGACCACCTTCCCCTCATCAATGGCCTTGGTGACTGTTTCAAAGAAATTGACCAGGTTTAAGAGGCAGGATCTGCCCTTAACAAAGCCAAACTGGGTAGGATCCAGTGTCTGTAGGTCCCCAATATCTTTATTTATGAGGTCCATGATGATCCTTTCCATAGCTTTGCAGACAAAGCTTGTCAGGCTTATGGGGCGATAGTTTCCAGGATCCGTTGAGGCACTACCTTTGTGGAGAGGGACCACTGTTGCTGTACACCACTCTTTGGGTACATATCCTGTAGTAAGGCTGAGATTGAACAGTAGTTTTATGTTTGGGTTTAGCTCTTTTTGCAGTTCATGTAGGACGCAGCCCGGGATACCGTCTGGTCCCATTGATGCTGTGTTTTTGCTTTGGAGAGGGTGGCTCTTACCTGAGCATTTGAGATGCCAGGGGGGCAGCACTCTGCTGGAATAGATATTTGCTTTTTTGTTGGGGGGGGGGGTTGCGCTGAACCTGTCAGCTAGGATGTTGGCAATGTCTGTGGGTTTGGTGTATTTTTTGTCATTTTGGACTAATTCTGAGCATATCTGGGAATTCCCACCCAGGTTCCTAACATAACTAAAGAAAGCCTTGTGATTATCCTTAGTGTCCTGTGCAGTTTTTCTCTCGAAGCTGGCCTTAGACGATTTTATGAGTGCCCGTAGTTTTTTGCTAATACTGATCAGAGATGCCTTCCCTTTTTGGGATTTTGCTCTATCATGTAGTAGTTTCCTCCTTCTATTGTATAGTTTGTTTATGGCTGGGGTCCACCAGACAGGACGCCTGCCTTTGGAGGATTGGGTCTTGGTTTTATTTGGGATTGCATGATCCATGCATTCCTGAAGGTGTTCAAAGAATGCGTTTATAAAGGATTCTGCGGTCTCAGCCGTATTTTCCACAGGCTCGGGGGATTTGAAGTATTCCACCTCAGTTTTGAGGAGCATGAAATTTGCTTTAGAGAAGTTTTTCACTGTGGTTTTCTGGGCAGGGGGTGGGGTCAGGATGTGAATATCCAGTGAGATTAGTTTATGGTCTGATCTTACCAGTGCGGGATACGCTTCTGGTCTGGAGCATAGAGCCCCCATGTTGGTGATGATCAGGTCCAGTATGTTTTCCCCTCTTGTGGGAGTGGTAACAAGTTGTTCCATAGCATTTAATTTTAGGAACCTTTGGGCTAGGGTGTTGAAGCTAGAGTAATGCTCCCAGTCTATGTTTGGGTAGTTGAAGTAGCCCAATATTATGGTGTTTGGAGAGACCTTCATATTTTCCAGTGTTCTCAGGAAGGCTGAATGGGGTTCCTGGGTTTGGGAGGGTGGTCTGTAGCAGGCTATAAACTGGAAGGCAGTTTTACCCACTGTTAGTTGCACATGGATAGCCTCTGATGCTTCGTGCTGTGCCACCAACCTGGAGGTGTGGGTATCTTTGACGAATATTGATACTCCCCCTCATTTTGTGGTCCGGTCCAAGTTTTGGAGCCGAAAAGCATGGTATAAGGTATAACATGGTAATGCTGGGGTGCTCTTGGGAGCCTTGAACCAGGTTTCTGTTACTGCACATATATCGATATTCTCCATGCTAAGGAGAGTTTCGAGTCTTGAGGTTTAGACTTCTGGCGTTGAGTAGCATTACTCTTAGTTTCTTATCCCTTGTGATACCTATGGAGGTGGTCCTTATACTCTTGTCTACTTTCTTCATCTCTCTGACAATCTCACCCTTACAATCCTTAGCCTTCGCCAACCTCTTTCTCTGTATACTCTCCTGTACTTCTTCATTCCACCACCAGGTCTCCTTGTCCTCCTTCCTCTTTCCAGATGCCACACCAAGCACCTTTCTAGCCATCTCTCTTACTAGCTCTGCTGTAGTTACCCAACTATTCGGTAACTCTGCACTGCCACCCAGTGCCTGTCTTAACTCTTCCCTGAACATCACCTCACAATTACCATTTTTCAATTTCCACCATATTATCAATATTATTTTTTTTTTTAAATCATAGAGTATATTTACATAGGTAAATTGTTCTTCTGTATATTTTAATTATATTTTATATGTATACTGGCCTTTTAAAACACCATAATTTTTATTGCTTAGGGGTTTGTATTTAAACTCGTAAGTTTTGATGAAATATATTCTGATTAAGTCTTGGATGAAAACGTGGAATAAAGTGGTGTTTACGCTAAAGATTTTCTGCCTTTGTTTTTAGCCTGGTTCAAGTTTTCTTCTTTTTGCTGCATTAACCTGGACGCCACACAGCTGTTAATTTAAACAGGTGGTTTAAGCAAAACATAGTAATTGCAGGTTACAGTCATTAAGCATGTTTCAGTGGAGCTGTGCACCATGCTTCATCATGCAAACTTGCTTAAAGAGTAATGCAAAACTTGGGATTGCACCTTGCAGTCTGGTGCAGGAGTACACTACTAGAATAACAGACACACAAGAATGGGTGTAAGTGAGGTCTCTAATGGCAGGTAAATGTCCCCTTTTATCAGCAATATTTACAAGCAGACCTGCTAAGGAATAATGGAAAAATGCATATACAACAGGGACCATTTAGCAGAAATACATCAATATAAAGCCATGCACGTAATGATGGCTGTAAAAATAGTATGTCACGGCCTGTATGTGTGTGTACTTATATCTTGCAAATGCACCTGCTACAACAGTAGCTCAGTCTGTTAAATGTCTCCAGAGCAGTACATTTTACCACACACAGTCCTGGAGTCAAATCCAGTGGTGTGTGGCATTTAAATACCATTATTGTGAAGCCACCAATTAATCCCTGATTCATGCACTCTTTATTCACACAGCGCATTGCAAATTAAATGTCTACTTGTTACGGATGGAAGTCACAGGCCTGCAGATGGGAACACACTTCAGATATCCCTGTAGCAAAACTATAAGTGCATAAAGTGTCACGTCATTCATTAATATGCATTCACAGAATATTTTAACTCGGGCATTGCAAATAAGGGCCACTACTATCAGAGTGTAGCACACAATTCTTTCAAACTCACAGTGCAGATTAGCACAGCTGTAAAACTAACAAGCACATATGAATCTCCTGCTTGTAACAAGGACTGCCAGCATACATGTTCCAAATGAGTAACAGGCTGTTACATGAGGCCTGACAGTTGCCCAAATGGTGGACATAATGTTATATTTATCCCCTATGTTGCTCAAGGCACAACAAACATGTAGCCTAGTAATCTGTTAATGATACCATTGCCAAACATACTTCCCTTAAATACATGCCTTAATTGGAGTGGAATGGCTACCCTCACTCTGGCTCTGCCTCTACTACAAGGCTGCCACAGCTGCCACAGTTACTACTACAGCTTGTTGTCCACCAAAGTGTTCACACTCTCTGCCTAGGCCTATTACCTGCAGCAGCAGCTTGTACCACAAACATCTCCATGTAACAGTAGCTTCTACAGACCTATCCTCTGCGATGACATAGTCCCCACACTCCAATAATGTCCAGCACAGCATATGAGAAAGGGCTGTAATCTTCATTCTTGTACAGTGGTTGCATGTCATTGGCTGATGATAGGAGTTTTGCACTCCAGCAGGTATGTGACCTTTTTATTTACAACAGGATGCAGATATGTGAATATACTTAAAGGGAATAGGGGATACAGCATTAAGCCTTTCTTAGAACGGTGATACTAACATGTCATTGATATCCAGATTTGTTACACCTACAGAGGACATAGAATATATCAAGGGTGGAATGCTATTTGTCAATGTGGCACACTGGTTTCTTGGGACTGTCCCTTTATAGTGGTTGTAATAGCACACTGCTATTTGTTTGGCAATGTTGCTCTGACATATTATCCGGGGGGGGGGGGTTGCCCCTTGAGAACACACTACAATAGGCTCCAGTGTTGGGTGTATGATCATACAGCAGTATTTGTAATGGTACACATGGGAATAGCTGACTATCGCTAGTGTCTTAGTTGTATCCCCACACTTAGTATGTTGGCACACTGTGGAATATGAAATGTCTGAGAAAGCAATAGATATTGCCAGCCATTCTGTTTTTGATGTATCTCTACATAGTGTACTTCCATGTATGTGATCCTGACATGTGTTCCCATTCTGTTGTCTTTTAGGAAACATCCAAGATTGTGCACCTTTCACTGATGCAGAGAATACAATTATGCTTAAAGGCCTTTGTCAACACCATGAACTTCTACTGTCCAGGGGAAGGAAAAATAGGGAACAACGGGAAGCATTGTGGGATGACCTTGTCTGTGATGTGAAAGCTACAGGTATTCAGAGCAGGATATATGAGCAGGTTTGACACCGCTAAATGGACGTGATCATTGCAGCACACGGAAGAGCAGCAGATGTAGCCAGGGATCATGGTGTCACTGGTGGAAGGCTTGCAGATGAACGACCACTTTCAGCCACTGAAGAAGTCCTGGCAAACGTAGGCACAAATGACAGCTCCCAGGCATCCATCACACTGTACATCATGGATGTGGGTGCCACAGTTACCATGGCAGAGGAGTGTGCAGGTAAGCTTAGTTTGATCACCATTGCAATACTGTAGCAGTCAGTGTGTAAGGGTGTACATACTCTTATGTGAGTGTCAAGTCTGTGTTCTTTGTGGGGGAAGGGTGTAACTGCAGTTTGACTCTCCTGCTCAGATGTTGATGGATATAATAATTAATATAGTAGGTACTGTAACTGAGAGATATATGGACGTATTACATTGTTGTGGTGCAACATCCAGTGGTACTGACATTACCTCTCCCCCTAAGTTACACAGGTCTGTTGGGTATCGGACAGGGCTGTGGTCCTTCTCCTCGTAAGCACAACACTGTTTTGTTATAGATGTAGGTTTAGAGCAATGCAATCCCTAAAGTGTCATCCCAAGCCTGCTGCCTTTAGTGCTGTACTTTTGGCATGAGTGCTAACTGCACAGATATTTTATGACTGTACACACGTTACAGTCATATGTAGGCCTTGTAGGTGTCACCAAACTGATAGATGCAACAGTATTGTCAGGACATTGCAGATTGCCATGTGTGTCAACTGTGCAGAGTCTTCACAAATGTCAAAAGAAAACCTCATTTTTGCTGATGAAATTGCTGTGTACAGAACTTTTATTTACAAGTAACTACAGCTGTTTGTGGGGATAGCAATGTCGTCTTGTCCTACTATAGGAGGTTGAGATTTTAACAGGTCTGTAATATTGCCAACAGTGTATAGCTGTACATTTATTAAGAAATAGTATTGAACAGCATAATAGTGTAGGTATGAATGTACTGCTTTTTCCTCTCTTATCACAGGTGACCAGGGAGGTTGGTCTCTGTCGCCTACACTACCTGATGTCAGTGTCTCTTCAGGATCTGATGATGATGATGGTGGCCACAGTAAGTCACAGGTGGGCGTATCAGGGGCTGAATATGTCCCAGAAGTTGACATTACCCTTCTGCTATCATTGTCACTGCACACAGTCAGTATGCCTACACGGGTCTAGGACACATGCTCTACTAGCATATGTCCGAATCACAAAACATAGAACACACATGCACGAAGGTGCTTAACATCAAAAAGTGCTTCCGTGTATGTGTAGTTAAAAAAAAATGCATGTTTCTGCAGGGGGGGCTTTGCCCCCGTGCACCCCCCACACTTTATTATTCTCACTCCAAGATCACACTACAGTGGGGAAAAGGGAATTTTCCCTTACCCGCACTGTAGTCTGATCTACGAAACAGGCACACATACATGGAAGCGCTTGTCGATGTTAAGCACTTTCCTGTATGTGTGTTCGATGTTTTGTGATTCTGACATATGCTAGCCGAGCATGTGTCTGTTTCCCACCTACATATACCCAGTCCCCAGAGACCCCAGATATTGGACAGTCAGAGGGTGGGGACAGTGAACAGGAAACTGTGGCAACTATGGCTCCAGTGAGTATAGACAGTGGCCATAGTCAGAGAGGTGGTGAGGTTCCACACAGGCGGATTGATAAGGGTGTTCATAGGTGGCCTGCTGTCCTTCCACCATCTGCTGCAGGTGTCACATCACGGTTCACTCAGCATATGTTTTGGACCATCATAGAGACATAAGCATATTCTGGAAGAAACTCCAGATGTATGTCAGGGTTATAGATGCAGCACAGTCTGACACCCCCCCACACAACACCCCATGCAAGTGATGATACCTGTGCCATGTCCCTGTCATTATCATCAATGCAAGGAACTTAAGCTGTGTGTCTGATGCACAGAGTGAATATATGAATTAACATGTATTTGTGTAATGAATTGTTTAGCCATGCCACTTGTAGTGGTTACTGACCGATACTATTTGTTGACATTTGTAATGCATAAGCCCCATAATTTTGTGTACCTTATGTTGTATGATATTGTAATGCCTGTATACTTACACAATGAAAGATGTGTCATAGAGCTGTTTTTGTTTCTGTTTCGGGATTCTGTTGGGTACATCTATGGACACACAGCAGCAAGACAGCCATAGATGTCACAGCACAGGATAGGCTGTCTGCACAGAAGAAATATATCCACAGCAAGGTACAGCAGGGTCTATATTACAACAATGAACAATAACATGACCGAACGTTGTTATATCAACCCCTAAATCTCGAATACTCCAAACAGTGAACAACCAGAACAGCAAATTTTTTTCCCAGGGAAAAAAATCGCTGTTCCCCAAAAAAAAAAAAAAAAACACTAAACACTAAATAAAGTGGGGGGCTTCACCCCCCTACACCCCCTACTTAAATATACCAACTCTGAGATCGTATTACAGTGGAGGAAATGGCACAATCCAGATGGCTGGCCCAACAATTTCTTTCCCTGGGAAAAAATTTGCTGTTCCAGCCATTCGCTACTTTGCCGGTTCGACACTTAGCGTTTAAACCAACTGCGTTTGATCATCTGATCATTCACTGAACTAAAGTAGACCCAGTACAGCATTATAGGTGCATGGCTCCATAGGTCCATATGTGTGTAACAGGTTAACAAGGACAATGGTCTCATGCAGTGTAGTCATGCATCCCTAATCTTTGAAAAGGTCTGATACCATGGATAACTGTCACCAGGTTGTTGAGAGATATCACATCTACAAGCTGTGGTGCTGAGGATGACCCATCTTCACATTTCCTGTGTCCAGTACAGACATTTGTCCCACAACAGCTGTGATTGTCATGCTCTGCATCCCATGGTGTAACCTGAACATGATGTGTGTCACAGCAGATGTGTGCTTAACATGCATGGGGGGGGGGCTTTCTTTCCAACATGTAGCATGTATACCACAATGACAGTATAAGTGTGTATGTTGTGTTAGTCCCATCATGGATGCTTGGGAGGTACACAGTGGGATCTTACACTTCCCTGCATGGCAGCCATTTATATCCCCTGCAAAGCATTTATGAGACAGACTACACATGTACGGTCATGTCACAAACTCCATAGGACATGTTATCTGCAATGTATTGCAGTACCATGGAAACGGTTTGGCTGCTACAGTTGTAGGATATGCCTGTGTAATGACATAGCAAGGGTACCATTGCACATAATGATAGGTGTGATAAGTGCCACCTTCAGTATGGCAATAACAGTCTGGGAGTTACATCACACAATGTACAACATTGAATGCATCCCCACACCTCACTGACTACTGAAAGTCAAAGGCTATATTTCTCCCTTTGTCCATACATCCATGATTAATGGCTCAATTGTGAGTTGTGTGCAGACACTAATATATTTCCCATAGGTGGATGGCTTTCTAATAGATAATATTCTGCAGTCATTAGCATTTAGTATTTGTCAGTGGCTCAGACCGCAAGTGAATGTGTGTCACAAGCCATCATGGTTAACTGTTGGGTCTGCGTGTGATTCAGTGACAGCTAATGTAGGCAGTCAGAGATCACTGACAGTGGCTGTGACTGCAGAGAGGGAATTGCTAGAAGGGATATGCCATGAGTGATGTCTGGGGAAATCCACTGGTGAGTGGCATCATTGCAACTTAGGTCTCCCAGTGCTATCTTCCTAGATTATGACTGTCAGACACTTGCCTACCCATCAGTGGACATAACACTCAGTAGGTTCATAGGATCATAGGTAGGTACTGGGCTATCTGCCCGAAGGCATATATTAGCCCAACCACATTGTTCGGTATTCACCGCCCCTTTGGTTAGTTCCCTAGGCCCTTGATCTAGCAGTTAGTACCCTTGGCCCCTATCTAGTAGAGCTGTTGGTATGATCCCTGGTGTGAACTTTCTGTTACCCATCCACTCATCAAGGTTCCTCTTGAAGAGTGATAGTGTGGGACTTATGTAGATTGGGACCTTGTTCTATAGCAAGGGAAGTCTTTGCGAAGGGAATCTATCCCTCCAGCATGTTCTATTCATTGTTGTGCTGAGGTTTATATCCCTAGAGCATGTAGCTCGACTTGGTTTGGTTTTGCTAAGATGGAGCATGTTCAACAGTTATGGGTTGGACATGGCTCTGTATGTTAGACAGAGATCACCTCTGAGAAGGCGGTATGCAACAGAGAAAAGCCTTAGTTTTTTCAATCGTGCTGCATAGGGCAACTGTTTGAGGCCAGTAATCCTCTTAGTGAGGTACCTCTGTGGTCTCTCCAGCTGCTGGAGATGCCTAGCCAGGTACATTCCAATTGGTGCATTGTACTCAATAATGGGTCTGATGAGGGGAGAGTAGAGGGGCACCACTACATCCTTAGATCTTGATGTGAACCCTGTCATGATCAGATGGGTCACATAGAAGGATTTTCTAACCACCTTGGCAACATGGTTATCAAAGGAACGCTGACTATCTACTTGGGTCCCTAGATCCCTTATTACATCTTCAGATTTCAGGGGGTTACCTCCTATGTGGTAGTTTGTGGGTACTCTGTTTTTTCCAAAGGGGATTACTATGCATTTTTTAGCATTTAGCTTGAGACCATGGCTTTGACACCATGCATCAGTCACATTAAGGCCCTTCTGGAGGATATCCATGTCGACCGGAGACTATTATAACACTCAGTTTGCAGTCATCCACAAACTTGGTCAGCCACAGCCCTTCAGTGCTTGCCTGTACTTCTGAGAAGTATATGCCAAACAGGAGGGGCCCCAGGACAGAGCCCTGAGGCACCCCCCACTCATTACTGGTCTGGATTCGGACATAGATCCCACTACTCTTACTTTGTGGGATCTGTCTGAGAGCCAGTTTGCGATCCATCTTGTGACGTAAGGGTTTATGCCCAGGTTGGTGAGTTTATCAATAATACCCTAATGGAGAATGGTGTCAAATGCTTTAGCAAGGTCAAGGTAAGCCATGTGTACCTCATTTCCCTTATCTATAGCCTGAGTAACTGTCTCAAAGAAGTCCACCAGGTTCAGGAGGCATGATCTGCCCTTGCTGAAGTTGAACTATGTGGGGTCAAGTGTTTGGAGGTTCCCAATCTCTCCATGAGTTCCATAATGATTTGCTCCATTGCCTTACAGATCAGACTGGTCAGGCTTAGTGGTCGGTAGTTCCCAGGGTCGGTTTTGGGCCCATCCTTGTCCAGTGGAACCATTGTGGCTGTGTGCCATTCTATGGGCACATATCCTGTTGAGAGGCTGAGACTGAACAGGGTATTCAGATGCAGGGTTAATTCATTTTGGAGCTCGCGTATGACACAGTCCGGGACACCATCTGGTCCCATGGAAGCAGTGTTTTTAGCTTTAGATAGAGCCTTATTAACCAACATATCAGTAATAGTTGGAGTTACACAATCCCCTGGAATAGTAATAGGCCCTGTAGGTGGTGCGAGGTGGGGGGGGGGGGATTTGCACTGAACCTATCAGCCAAGATATTGGCAATGTCAGTGGGGTCAGTGTATTTTGTTCCATTTTGTATTAGCTCAGAACAGACCTGAGCATTGCCATTTAGGTTTTTGATGTAACCACAGAAGGCCTTATGGTTACCCTTGGCATCCTTGGCAACCTTCTTTTTGAAATTGACTTTAGTTGACTTGATGAGGGCCCTCAATTTCTTACTAATGCTGATCAGGGATGATTTTTCTACTTGAGATTTGGCCTTTTTTGTATAAGTCTCCTCCTTTTATTGTATAGTTTGCTTATGATCGGGGTCCACCAGACTGGTTTCTTCTTGCTTGAGGAAGGAGTCTTGGTTTTATTTGGGATAGCATGGTCCATGCAATCCTGAAGATGTATATAAAGTGCCTTGGCGTAGGATTCTGCATCCTGGATATCATTATCCTTCTGCAAGGGAATAGTGAAGCTTTCCACTTCTGACGCAAGTAGTTTGAAGTTTGGTTTGGAAAGGTTTTTTACTATGGTTTCTTTGACTGGGGAAGGTGGAGGGGTGAGGACATCCAGGGTTATCAGTTTGTGGTCTGATCTGACCAGAAAGGGAGTGATAACGGGTGTGGTACAATAGGCGTCCATATTTGTGATGACTAAATCCAATATGTTGTCCCCTCTAGTGGGAGAACATACCAGTTGTTCAAGGGCATTTGAATTTATAAATTCTATGAACTGCTGGGCATAGGAGTTAGAACTTTGGTAATTCACCCAGTCTATATCAGGGTAGTTGAAATCACCCAAAATTATGGTGTTGGGTAGGACCTTTATATTTTCCAATGCCTCAAGGAATGCTGAGTGAGCATCTTGGGACATGGTGGGTGATCTACAACAGGCTATGACTTGAAATGTGGTTCTGCCTGCTGATAGTTGCACATGGATGATCTCTGGGGCATCATGCTGTGCCACTAACCTGAAGATGTGGGTATCCTTGATGAATATGGGTACACCCCTCCACCCTTTGTACTGCGATCCGGTAACTGAGGCCAGAAGGTATGATATGAATTGTAACCTGGTAGTGCTGAGGTGCTCTCTGGAGTCTTAAACCAGGTTTCCGTCACTGCACAAACATCAATTTTCTCCATACTGAGGAGTGCCTTGAGTGCGTGCATTCTGAGGTTGAGACTTCTGGCGCTGAGTAGCATTACTCTTAGTTTTTGGTTACCTGTGCTAGTTATGGTGGTTGATTTGTCCTTTGAGTCTTGCCTAAAAAAGGCACTATGGGGATGGCAAGATCCTTGGCCAGTATTCAAAAGCCTAGGGGTGACAGGTGCAAACCATCTCTGGTGAAACAGCGAGACTTGTCTATCATGTCATCCCAGACAGACAGACACTGGATCCCCTTAGAATGACACCAGAAGCTTATCCAATTGTTGAAATTGATCACTTTGTTTTTGTATTGTGGTATCATTCTAGGTGAAGGTAGTATGCTACTCAAGGTCAGGGTCATACCAACTTGGGCTACATGATCAGAGAGCTCCTCAATGTCTCTTTTCATGTAGTCCAGGGAGGTACATCTTAGATCATTCACACCAACATGTGCAATGACAGCGTCATACTTGTACTTGTTCTGGAGTGACCTAAGTGCCTGTGTTATGTGGTGCATCCTAGCCCCCGACAGGCAGCTGACAGTAACCTTCTTCTTGTTCAGCCTGGTGAGTGGAACATCTATGTGCCTTACTATAGAGTCTCCTATTACTAGTGTGTTGGGTATGGTATTTTGCCTTAGGGGCTGTCGTGAGGCACACTGCTGAGGTGAATTATGTGTTTTCTGGCTTGGTTTGGAGTTGCAGGTTGCTTGCTTGTCTGCTTGGAGGGCACTGTTTCTTTTTCAGATTGGTAACTAGTGTCTCCGAATATGTTTTTGTGTATTTTTGTGTATATTTTGCCGGCGCTTGTTTTGTAGAACAATATGTGACTGGTGGTGTGATGCTAATGTGTCTCTTCTCCTCTTGACTGTCTGTTACAGTCATGGGTTGAGAGCACTTAGCCGATAATCTACACAGTTTCCAGTAAGGCATGCTGGCCTAATATTGTCAAACACCTTGTCAGGCCATGGTAAATAGAGTGAGTAATATTCCTGTCATCCATTGCATAGTGTAACACTCAGTGGGGTCCATCAGTCGGCAGGCATGATTTGGCCTACAGTATAATAGACAGTGTGTGGTCCAGTGTTAGTACATGTACAACAGTGTTACTTCTTGTATCTATGCAAACCCCTTTCATGGCATTTCATGTTACATACTCAAAGATCTAGGGACACTGCTTGGCACTACATGCTAGTTGTCCTTTGTGAAACTAAGTATTTCCTTTGCTTCCAGCATGTTTCAAAAGAGTCATCCAAGGTGTCTGTACAGAGTACAGACAAACACATTAGGGACGTGTAATATGTATACCCTTTGAAGGTAAGGTTAGGGTTTCACACAGGTATTCTGCAGTTGGACATTACCTAAGCAGTGTGCCCGGAAAGGACACAATTGCCTTGTGAAGACTGTGGAAATCAGGGGAGTTCACAGAATAGCCAATGACTGGCAACTACTAATGCTGGTCTCACTGACACCACTCTCACATAGGATACCATGGTCCGATATGTCTTCTGTCATCACATGCAACATGGTACTACGAAGCCCATGATGAAAAGCAGGACAAACCCTGTTTGTTCATGCACATATATGTCTGACATCATGAAAGCTTCTGTAGGCTTCACATACCCTTTTCCAAGTAGATGCCTTGATAAGCAACCTGGGCAATCAGTTGGCTTTTGCATGTGTTATGCTGTCTGTTCCAGGGTTGGTGGTATGTCACTAGGAAACTCATAAGAGGGGATTAGTAACACAGCTGTAGTGCCACAATATAATGTACAATGTCCATTAACATAGATGTCCAGTTTTGCTGTAACAATCAGCACACTACCGGTGAGCCATAGGAGGTGACACTTTCACAGCACTTCCTGTAGCCTGCCTTTCAACACATTACTGGTGCATATCTGCATGACATGACTGTGAGACCTACTGCAGCAGAATGGCCACCTTTGGCTGATGTCTGTCCACCTGCCACATGTCCTTGGCATGTCATACTGTACAGTTATGTACTCAACACACATGCCTGTGTTCCCACATCATACCTCACAACAACCAGTGTGCTGTCTAGTTGCTTGACAGGCATCGTATGCTTGTGAGGCTAATGTAATATCAGCAAAATTGAACAGGTCCACTATGCATGCATGGGCATCCACATCTTCACTGCAAGGTGTGCCTAAAAACACTGTATATCAGGCTTCCAATCTGAAAGATGAGGCAGCATGACCCTACCTTTGCAGAACCTGCTGCTGAGGTGTTGGTCCCCACCCCTCTACTCCTATGACACACAAACACAAGGTGCGACAGATGTGACTGCATTTCAAACCTTGCTGCCATGGTGTTGCCAACAGTAGTCATTACATATGGCAATGATTATTATGCCAACATGCAAAGCTCACATCCTGCACCACCTGCACCTATATCACACACACCTGCACGTGTGCAGCTCCTTACCAGATACATTGCCAAACAGAAACCTCAGAGCAGCCTATCTCTGGAGTGCACAGTATACATAATACTGCATGCACCACTCTCTCACTGATCAAACACTCAAGGCAAAACAAAAAAATCAGAGGTGATTACACTGTGAAACACATTGATGCCTGTGTCAAGTGGCTACATATGGGACAGCTCACGGGTAGCTGGCTGTGACTTGAAACAATAGGCCTTACTACACATGCCCACAAATCAAGGGATATCAGTGAATATAACATTGACATCATAGTTCCTGTAGATGTCTACCACTAGGGACATATGTCACTGGCCTATATGCAGACACATAACTGTGCTTAGCCACTCTGTGTCTCTCTTGTATATATGCATACCTTTTGGCTGCAGTTGACACTCACCTGGGATGATGGCTCCATACACATGTAAATTGATGGATGTCAATAATTGCCTTAGTATGTGGTGTCATTGTCATGGGATCTACTACATGTCTGCCTGGGATGTCTTCCTCAACAGACATCAATACTGCATGCACCACTCTCTCACTGATCAAACACCCGAGGCAAAACAAAAAAATCAAACCTCTTAATCAGAGGTGATTACACTGTGAAACACATTGATGCCTGTGTCAAGTGGCTACATATGGGACAGCTCACGGGTAGCTGTCTGTGACTTGAAACAATAGGCCTTACTACACATGCCCGCAAATCAAGGGATATCAGTGAATATAACATTGACATCATAGTTCCTGTAGATGTCTACCACTAGGGACATATGTCACTGGCCTATATGCAGACACATAACTGTGCTTAGCCACTCTGTGTCTCTCTTGGATATATGCATACCTTTTGGCTGCAGTTGACACTCACCTGGGATGATGGCTCCATACACATGTAAATTGATGGATGTCAATAATTGCCTTAGTATGTGGTGTCATTGTCATGGGATTTACTACATGTCTGCCTGGGATGCCTTCCTCAACAGACATCAATGGTTCACCAGTGATGGTGTTCATCTCTCAACCTTGAGATTTGGAATAATGGTCACAGCTACTGACACCCCCACAATGCATCTTAGATACAGTTTTCAGGGAAAATTTGGCAATGAGAACACCATCTGTATACAACATCATGGTTATGCTGCTACATGGTGGGTATAGCAACAATGAACCCCACTCTGTGTAATGTGTCCCCACCCTGTAATATGCAGACATGTGTGCAGTCAAGGACATCTGGCTCAAGGCTATGGACAGCACCACAGCCATACCAGACTACATGTCCATCCACATCTTCACACGTCAAAATGACAGTGTTTAAAGTAATGCAGGTGGTGTATACATACTCATTAAGGTAAGATGCACATACAGATTTTGTGAAATACTGTAACTTCCCAGAGGCAAATCAGGTTCCATTCAGTAATGGAAGGACACATAATCAAGCAATAGCCGGCTACAGGAGCAGCTCCATGTATACAGACATCCATGTTGTGTATTTGTATGTACATGTGTCTATCAAAATATATCCTTACACTATATTGTGGGGTGGAATTAAGTGACCATCAACTGTGTTGCTTAGTCATGCTGCAGCTCACTTGCCCAAAGGTTAGTCTACGTCCTTAACTACAATGTCCTGGACCAGTGACGTGACATCCTTCAAAGGGGAACCAACATATTGTATATATGTGTTTACCAATATGGGTGACCACTGCAGCCCCCAACATGAGGTCCTTCCTGGTGGGATCTGACCACAAATCAGTGCCAGTAAAACTACCAGCACTAACTCTCCCCCTTGCAGACAATACAGGAATATATTTCAACAAAGCCATTTATTACCTCATGTGGATGGTTTCCATAGCTTGATTGCACCACCCCCCTCTGATGGCACGACATGTATGCAGAGCTGTACACCCAACACCCATGCATTATGGTAGCAGCATTGCAACGGCCTGAACATGGCTGTTGACAGGAGGAACACAGGCTTCTCATGGCACAGCAAACTTGGCTGGTGGGCAGCTCCCATTATCAGGCTGTACAATAGGAGGTGGACATTGCTGTGTGACAGCTGGGGTGAGGGTGCCCCCCCTCAAATTGTGACACAACCTCCTCAGCTACAACAACCACATAGTGCTGTGATGTTGTGTAGACACAGTAAGTGACAAAATTAGCCACCCACACAAAGCAGAACCACAATGCACAGTGTAGTTACATGTGTAACCCCAAAGCACAGGCCCAGATTGTCAGTGAACACATACTTAATGATGCCACATAGAATGTGTCTGTAGCCATAGCTAACATGTAGTCCAACATGTTCTGTGTCAACTTTAATCCCTTGTCTCCAACACATGTGACACATGACATTCCTACAACCTGTCCGATAATTTCCATATCTACAGAACAGGTCATAAATGGCCTCTCTATGGAGGATACACAGCATCTATTAGACATGCTAAAATCCCAGGCTGCATCCTACAATGGATGTGTCATGGATTACTAATACCATTGGGAACACCTTGCAATCACACTGAAACCACTGGCTGAACCCCAGCTGACTGAACAATGGCAACTGTTATACCCTGGCACAGAGATGGTGCATATGCTGACCACTAGAACTATAGACCTCTTTGCCTGACTATCCATATCTGTATGGTTGTAGGGGATATCATCATGGAGCTGATCAGCACACATATATGTGATCTACACACAGTTGAATGTATATTGGATGTCTGACAGAGGAATCATGACTGTTAAATGTGGTGGACATTTCCGAGGCAGTCACCAAAAACCTGGGTAAGGGGACATCAGGACACACAACCCCATGGACTGAGCCAAGCCATTTGACTACATACTCCAGTCAAGCATCATGTGTGAAGCACCCACTTAGGTATCCATGGTACGATCATTGTAGGGTTCATTTAGTGGCCTATTGATGGCACACATACTCAACATAGGGACATCTGCCTCCAGTAGTTGATCTGTAAGCAGCAGTGTTCAACAGGCTCAGTCCTGGGTCCCCTACTACTTGGAATCCATTCAATGATGGTACAAATCAATACTGAGTGTCTGTGGCTAGCAATGTTGGCTGATGCCTGCAAAGTGTGAGCACTCAGAGTCTGTGAGTTATGTCAATATCCTACAAGAGGGTAGTGATGAACAAATGTCTGCTGACATAGTAAT
This sequence comes from Protopterus annectens, assembly GCF_019279795.1. Taxonomy (NCBI): domain Eukaryota; kingdom Metazoa; phylum Chordata; order Ceratodontiformes; family Protopteridae; genus Protopterus; species Protopterus annectens. The sequence goes on from NC_056732.1 coordinate 1,424,331,541, forward strand.
GGCCATAAACTCCATGCAAATATATATGCAGTATTATTTGCATCAGTAATGCCTATGTACCTGGTAAGCAGGACATCAGTCACAACATATGATGTACATACTCAGGGTTGAAAGAAATGGGGACACAGACCTGGCCACACAGGTTTACACCTAATGTGTCTGAGATCACCTTGTCTCCCCAGTGGTATGATGGGAATCATGTGTCATAGTTGACTAATTGACATACTCATAACCTCCAAATTCTCTTCCAAAGCATGCCAATATCTGAGTGCAATGTCCATTTGGTAATAGACCTTTCCAAGCAGTACTGGCACTTGCACACAACAGTATGGTCCTTCCCAAGGGAACTTCATGTCTTCAGCATGTATTCAATGGGGATCATCTGAAATGAGTGTCATTGTAGCTTGTGGCATATATACTACTCAGATGTGGTCTCTGCCTTGCATACAGGGCAATGTGTGACTGTGGTTGATTGTAAATGCTGCATATCTGTAGGTGGCATAGTACATGGATTCATCACTGTAAGGATATTAACCTAGTATGTGACGTTAATAATACATGCTGGTAGGAGAGATTTCTTTAGCAGACTTTAACCCAACTTTGCAAGAGACCCTTGGCTAATGACAAGCAGAGCACCTCAGTGCACCTCAGCACATGCCATCTGTATGACTGGCTGGGTGGCTGCCATTTCACCACAGGGCAAAACTTTGCTAGAATCTCCTTGTGTTCTGACTGAGTGTGCTTCTCAGCTGATAAGTATATTTTTGGCATGTTTTGACTGTTCAGAATTGAATAAAACAATAATTGAATTCAGTTCAGAATACAGTTTGAATAAATTGCATTTATTTAAAGTGTATTTGTTTTAATATTGCTACACACTCAAGTGTGCTAGCTTTCACTGCACTTGAATTGTTTTAATGCTGTTTTAGCTGTTTTCCTGTAAAAAAATTCTAAGCTTGTTTCCTGCCTTTCCTCTAACTATTCTAGTCCAGATACAGATTTGCTGTATCCAGGACTGTTTGTAAGCTTCTCAGCCCACAAATCTTTCTGTGTTGGAAGAAAGCCTTCTAGCTTATCAGTGGGAGCGCTAAACACTAGGTAGCCTATCTACCACAAGAGGAGTGGTTTCTGACCCAGAAATTGTAGTGTATTGGCCGTTTGGGCAGTTTTTCCATTTCTTTCAACTTTTTAGTTTTAAAGCCTGTATTTGCACTTGTTTCCTATCTTTCCTGTAACTAGTCCAGCCCAGATACAGATTTGCTGTATCCAGGACTGTTTGTAAGGTTTTGAGCTGCCCCCTAAGCCTTTCTGTGTTGAAGGGAAGTGTTAAATAAAAACAAATGATAACACACAGGAGGCTCAGATGCAAAAGTTTACTAGTGTACACCAGGAGGCAAAAAAACATACAAGTACAGAGTTTTGTCTGACATGATGTAGGAAATACACAAATTTATATAGTCATACATTCAAGCTGTGCCCACTTTACTGACGTGGTTAGTCACAGGGCACCTACATCACTATGGTCTACAATATTCTATTCATAAGAAAGGCTGATGTTATACATTTTAAAAGTTTTCCCATGGGAATAATACAGCCTTGCAAAGCACCTGGTGAGTTATGTCTTTCTGTAAAATGTTATTCTTTCAAGGTTTCAGTCTTGCTCGAATACAATAGTCAGTTCAGTCTTGTAATACACTTCTTTGTTCTTCTTGCAATATTACTTTAGCAGCTGTGCTTTATCTCTGATAATATTCACAAGGCCAATTATCTCAGAGGAAGGAAGAAGGATTTTCAATGCTTTATACATTTAATTTTCCTGACCCAGCAAATAATCATTAGTGAAAAACATAAGCTTGCTGAGCTGGCTACTGCCAGGGTCAGAGTTCAAATACACTGCAGCTCCAAAGCTTCAAGCAATTACATGTAAAATCATTCTTATTGCCATATTGTAAATAGAATAAAATGCATTATATACTATTTGCTTTTAAACTAGCACTTCATACATGTTCAAATACATATTTTTCTAACATTTTCCTCCCTTTTAATACTTTTTATTCTATTCAGAAACATAAACAATATCATATCGTTCCCTAGCCTTCTCCTTTTAGGACTTTCAACTAGGCAAGTCATTTAGTTTATATTTCAGAAAGAGTTTCGTCTGGAACCAGAAGCTCCAGTTCAATGTCTTGGTACAAAGTCTCAGTTACAGATATATCAACAAAATCTTTGACTAATCTTTTCATACAGGGGATCCCACAACAGACACATGCTCCCAGTAGGAGCAGACCAACACAAATAGCAATCAAAATATTCATTAGGATAGAACCCCACACACCAAATAGGCTCTGGAAAAAGTTCGTAAGTGGGTTTGGGCCTGGTTCAGTCATGGCCGATTCCTGCTGTATTACCTCTAGGCGATCATTGATCTCATGTCGATTGTCTGGTATGAACGCACAGCATTCTTCTTTGATAAGCGCGCACGTACCACCTCTCGCCGCTAGGGTGAAGTCAAGAGCCATTCGATTTTGTAGCACAACAGTTCTCATTGCATTCAGTTCATCAGTCACTAGTTCAAGAGCGGAAAAAGTTGCATTACTCATTACTTCGAGAAGCTTTGACAGTTTTCTCAGCTCCCAGATCAATTTGACTGCTCCATATGCTGGAAGTATTCCAGCCCAGGATATAACGCTGTCACTTAAGTCCATACGAGTCAATTTTTCTTTATCTTTCACGGAATGATGATCCTTCCAACCAGCTTCGATTTTTCCCACTGGATTTACAGGTTTTCCGATTGGATTCTCAGGTGTTTGGGCTACATCTCTTACATTTCGTATCTTACCTAGAGGTAATTCCGCAGTATGCCTTATAGCCGGAACCAGATAACCCAAAAAACAACTGCCGGACCAATTCTCAGGTAGCCATTTGTATGCTTTTTTCCCACAAACAAAATAACAGTTTTCTACTTTAGTACTGATGCGGGTTAATTCTGAATTAAACATTTTCTTGTCTATAACAGACAATTGTTTATGCAATACAGGATTACTGTGCACATCTCTTATTGTTGTTTTCATTAAGCTCAAATATGAATCATAATTTGTGCTACAACTAGTGGTTGTATCTTTAGTCTTAATATAGCATTTATAAGATACAGTTATGTTACAGTTACTCCAACCCACTTGGAGTGTATCATTTTTATAAAAACATACAATTCCTCTCTGTGTAATAGGTAACTACAATGCAATCTTGTCCTGTGATCTTACAGAACCTGTATCAAAAAGTAAATTTTCCCAAGTCTCATTTATCCCCAAGGGGACAGCGGACATCAACAGTCCTCCATATGCTGTTGGTATAGCAGTACAAACCCAGCAGTTTGAAATGTTCATAGTCTCTACATATACACGCTTCATAGCTAGGTATGTGTTAAAGTTTGGATGCCAGTCTATAGACAGTTCATCACGTTTCTCCACTTTCATTTGTGTGGTTATATGCAGGAAGAACCACAACAAAAGGAAAGTCACCACAATCATAGTCAATAAATGCACAGTTAAGCAAGATGATTAAACAATATCTTCGGGGCTGATCTGTATTTTTACTCATTTTGCTCTTTGTCATCCTGACTTTGTTGTGTGTCAGTCAGAAAATGTTTATCAAGCTGAAAATTCTTTACCAGTTTACAGTGCGTCAGGTGGACCCAGGACAACCTCTCAGCAACTTTGACTGCAGTAGGCATCGCCAACAGTACCTGGTACGGTCCTTCCTACTTCGGACTCGTCCAATTTTTCTTCTTCGTGACCTTCAACCACACCCAGGACCCTGGGGTCAGCACCGCTTCCAATGGTCTGGTCTGTCCTCTATCTGAAAAAGAGTTCAACTGCAAAACAGTTTTATTTGTTAACAGTTTCCTCATATAACTAGCTAATGAGCTGTCAGCCTCTAGCTCTGCAGGCATGAGAGCTTTCCACTGTGGCACATAATATGCCCTTCCAAATATCACTTCAAAGGGAGTCAGACCCTTTACATTTGGAACTGTTCTCATGCTCAGCAGTGCCAAAGGCAAACAGCAAATCCAATTCTTCTGTGTTTCATTTATTAACTTCCTCAACTTACTTTTTAAAATTCCATTGTACCTTTCCACCAGTCCTGCAGACTGTGGGTGGTAAGCACAATGATTCTTCAAGGAGATTCCAAAGAATCTCCCAAGTTGGTGAATCGTCTGATTAACAAAGTGTGTCCCATTGTCACTATAGATTCTTTCCGGTATGCCAAATCTAGGAATTATTTCTTTTATTAGGGCCTTTGCCACTGTTGCCGCATCCGGATTTTTTGTTGGAAAGGCTTCTACCCATTTGGAAAACATGTCTATAATCACTAAACAGTATTTTTTCCCTTCACATTTGCTCAGTTCTATGAAATCCATACAGATAGTATGGAATGGATATGGTGGTATAGGAAAACTCCCTTGCTTGGGTTTAAATGCTCCTTGTGCATGATGTTTGTTACAGATATGACATGCTGCACAAAATTTTTGTGTAAAGTTTGTGAATCCATATTTTTGGAATATTCGATTTACTAACTGTACCATCCACCCTGTTGAGACATGGCTCAACAAAGCTGCATATCTAAATAAATTAGATGGCAATATTGGCTTTTTCTCTTTGGAGATGTACAGTCCATTTTCGAGGATTGCACCTCGTTTCTCCCATTTTTGTTTCTCAGCTTTTGTAGTCAATGTCTGCATCGTTTTTAACATTTCTAAATCTAAAATCTCAGGGGGTTGTAATTCCTCGGTTAAAAGTAAAGTTTCTGAGTCTGAGGCTGCTTGTTTTGCAGCTGCATCAGCTTTTGCATTTCCTTTCGAAATTGCATCCTGCTGTTTTGTATGAGCTAAACATTTACAAATAGCTACTTTAGTAGGTAACTGAATAGAATCTAATAAGTTCACAATAAGTTGCGCATGATTAATCGGTTTGCCAGTAGATGTTATCATTCCCCTATTTTTCCATTGCTGTGCAAAAACATGCAATGTAGAGAAAGCATACTGACTGTCAGTATATATGTTCACACATTTGTCTTTCGCTAGAGTGCAAGCCCGTGTTAAGGCTATCAATTCTGCTGCTTGAGCAGACAGGTTATGCTGTAAGGGTTGGGCTTCTAAAATCTCTGTATCTGTGACTACTGCATACCCTACTAGATTTTTCTCTGTAGGACCCTTTCTGCATGAACCGTCCACATAAAATGTCACCTCGGCATCATCCAAGGGCATATCAGTGAGGTCTTGTCTGGGCAAAGTTATTTGCTCAATTTCCTGCAGGCAACTGTGTGGTGTGCCATCCACAGGAGTTGGAAGTAACATTGATGGATTTAATGTTGTACAACATTCAATTACCATATGAGGTTGGCTCAGCAGTATGGTCATACATGAAAGATGTCTAGCAGGAGATAGATATGCTATTTTTTCTTGCAGTAAAATTATCGCGACTGCATGAGGCACTCTCAATGTGAGAGGGTGGAATAACACCACTGAGGCCGAAGCCTGTACTGCCATTGCAGCTGCGACTACTGCTTGCACACAGTGAGGCAATGATCGCGCCACTGGATCTTACTGTGATGAATAGTAAGCTATGGGGCGTTGCTTATTCCCATGCTGTTGCATCAAAACTGACGTCATGTATCCCTGTTTACAATCTACGGTTTGAAAAAATCTTTTGTGGTAATTTGGAAGTCCTAAAACTAGTGATGAAGCTATCAATTGTTTAAGTCTGCAGAAAGCTGTTTCTGCTTCAGGTGTCCATTGTAATACATCTTGTGCTGCCATTGGTGTTTTATATATTAAATCAGCCAATGGAGCAGATTCTAAAGCATAGTTTGATATCCAGCTTTGACAAAAATTAGTCGTTCCCAAGAAGGACATCATTTCCTTCTTGGTTGCTGGTTTGGGTGCCTGTAAAATCGCTGTTTTTCTGTGTTCGTCTAGTATTCAACCTTCATTGGATATTACATATCCTAGGTATCTAACCTGTTTTCTCCAAAGTTGTAATTTACTTTTGTTTACTTTGTGTCCTTGTGTTGCTAAAAATTTCAATAATGCTACTGTATCTTCCCTGCATTGGTGTCGAGTAGGGGCTGCTAGCAAGATGTCATCTACATAAAGTAGAATCTGACTACCTCCTGGTGGAGTAAACCCTGCCAGGTTGCTTGCCATTTCTTGTGCAAATATCGTTGGACTTTCACAATATCCCTGTGGCAGCCGAGTATAGGTATATCTTTTACCTTGAAATGTAAATGCAAACCAATACTGGCTATCAGGATGTATAGGTATTGAAAAGAAAGCATTGCTTATATCTACCACAGTAAAATATTTTTGTTGTGGCTTTAAATCATTCAACAAGGTGTGTGGGTCTGGCACCGTAGGTGCTCTGGTTATTATTGCATTGTTTACGGCTTGTAAATCTTGTACCATCCGCCATTCCCCGTTTGCTTTTTTAACAGGAAATAGAGGGGTGTTACATGGTGAATCCAGAGATTCTACCAGTACTCCTTCCTTGAGTAATGCTGCTATTATAGGCTTGATTCCCTGCTCTGCATCCTTCCTCAAGGGGTATTGTCTTTTTTGTGGTCTAAATGCTGATTTAGGTGTAATGGTTACTGGTCCTGCTGTTCGAATAAGTCCTACATCTGATTTGCCTGTTGACCAAAGAATATTTGGTATATCACACAAGGCTTTTTCTTCTTCTAACAAGAATGCTAATCAGCTGTCTTCACTAGCTTGCAAGTGTACAGCTAGATGTGTTTGTGTTAGCCAATTCAATTTCTGTTTTTGTACTCCCTGTTCTGATAATTCTAAATCAGTTTGCTTTTCCCATTTTGTTACTTTTTCTCCTAAATCTGCTGATCTCACATCTTTACTCTTTGTCAAGCTGACATGTGGCAGTCTATTAGATTTGTACAGTGTCATGAATTCTTGAGGTAGTGAACAGCTTACTACACTGTTTCCCTCAGTATCCCAATACAAGGTTCGTAATACTAATCTGTTAGCGGGATTTTTGAACAACTCTTGCTCATATTCTTTATCAGGTCCTGGCATGCTGCAGTAGTATAGAGTACAATGTAACAAATGCCGTTGGTCAGTGTCAAGGGAGGGGGCCTTACTGATGGCTACATTCATCAGTTCCTTGGTTACTGCCCCTGGACCAGTCGTAACTAGGTCCTGACTGTACCAGTAAAAAGTTTCACCCTCCGGTCGCACCACAAAAGTATCCATTTGTCTTTGTGCTTCTATACCCTGCATAGTAGGAACTACCGCTATGCCAAATATCTGCATAAGATCTCTTCCCAGTAAGTTTGCTGGACATTTTGCAGAAACTACAATTTTACTTTTCTGAGTCATACCTGAAACAGGGTCAGTTATTGCTATATCATGGGAGAGTGGCTCCCTATATAGCTGTCCATTTGCTGCTTTCACTAATATATAGTCAGGTGATTCAGAGTGTTCTGGTAACTTTGAAGGGTGTATCAAAGTTCGTGACGCTCCTGAGTCACACAAGAATTTCACTTCCCTTCCTTCCACCAGAAGTGCAACTTCCGGTTTTGTGTCTGCCAAATAGAGCTCCAAGCTCAGTAATGCCAAATCTACAATTTCACTTTCTTCATCCTCTACATCTACTTGCACTTCCTCTGTTCCTTCCACTACATTTACGTTTGTCCTTTGTTTATTAGTCTTTCCTGATGATTTCTGATTTTCATCACTATCATAGTCAGTCCTCATCACCTTTATTTTCTGTAGTCTCCTTTTTATTTAGCCTGCAATCCCTTGCTAAATGTCCCTTTTTGCCGGACTTAAAGCACTCGCCTTTCTTTTTTCTCTCTTCAAAATCTTCTGACCTTTTGTCAGATTGTTTATTTCCCTGGGTATTTTTCTTACCCTTTTTACCCGACTGTACTACAAAGACCTCTGCTCCATCTTCAGCTGTGAAGACCTGTGTCTTCTTTTTCTTTTTACTATTAAAGTGTCTCTCAGCATGTCTAGCATATTCAAGTAAGGCTTGTAACCTGCTTGTTCGATGATCTATCATATGCTTTGTAATAAAGCTGCTGATAGGTGCAATGCAACCTTTTAAAAACGCATTTTTCAGTTTCTGTTCATACGAGCTATCATTTGTCTGACTTTCAGGAATAGCCATACCACTATGGTTATTGAAACATTCCAATAATCTACCATAGTACCCATCTACAGTTTCATTCTCTTGCTGTATGCATTGATTAATGCAAGTCCAATCTGCTCTAGTTTTCCATTTTTCAGAGATTCGGTCTGTAAGACCTTTCACTCTGTTGTCTAATTCTGCGTCACTATGTGGGAGTGGTTTAAGCTGTGCGTCACGAGAGTTCCAGACGCCACAAATCATGTGCCAGTCTGGACCCACAATCTGTCTAACTACCTTTTCTACTTCTTCCCAAGTGGTAACTTAGTCTCATACCTTGTAAATCTTGTAAAAACTTTGTGTAATTAACTTTCGGATGAGGGATTCCCTCTGTAGCTTTCCGAATATCTTCCAGTGTCCATGGTCTATACACTAGGAGAGTTGGATCCTGCCCTTCCTGTCCTGCCTGAGGATTCGGTACCTCGATTAGTGGACAGATTTCTTCCTCATCCTCTTCTAGTGTGTCTCTCCCCATTTGATATGAGTCTGTGTCCCTAAGTGTCTTACGTGTCCGGGACCTAGTTTCAATAGGTTCTCTAACAAATGGTTTTAATGTTCTTGTAACTTCAGGATAACGTGGAGGTAGACTAGCCTGTCCTCCTGCTTCATATCCTGAAAAAGGCATTGGAGGGGGCGGAGGGGGAGGGGCCGTCGCTATTACTGTATAATTATCCTCTTTGTCTAAAAATAATGTTTTCGCATTTTTAATTTTCTGTTCCCTTCGGTTTACTTCCTCAATCCACCTATGTGCCTGAGGAATGCCTAATCGCTGCTGTTTTTTTGCCTGACCTTCTGCATCAGATTTAAGCTGTTTTAAAAGTTTAACTAATGAAATCTTATTTAATTTACCATCAAATCCGTATTTATTAACCCATTTTGTATAATACCTTACATTATCTGCTCGTTGTGATTGCATATATTTTGCGTCATCAGTTAGGGGCGGATCTCGCGATTTTTTGGTGCACTGATTTCCCATTTTAATGTTACGTAACCCTTTTCACCACGTGGTATTTCAGTTCCTTACACAGTTTATCTAGAATAACTGCCTACCTTATTCTGTTTTCCTGATCTCTGACAAAATATACAGTAATTTCCTTTTGTCCCTGATCTGTATAACAAATCTCTGACAATGACATTTACTGTAACCAACTCCCTGATCGAAAACAGAAAAAAGGCAAATATCTTCCTACCTGAGCCTCCTGGGTCAACCAGTTCGAGACCGCTCTTCGGCCGCAGATCAGAAAAGTGGCCAGCCTCTCAAAACGACAATTCAGTCGGAGGTCTTTGTGTTTCAAGAAGAACCGTTTCGGTAGCTTCTCCTGCACAGTATTCGACCACCGGTACACTCTGATCTGTAGCTGTCAAGGGCTTCTGGTCAAGGAGGATCAAACTGTTAAATAAAAACAAATGATAACACACAGGAGGCTCAGATGCAAAAGTTTACTAGTGTACACCAGGAGGCAAAAAAACATACAAGTACAGAGTTTTGTCTGACATGATGTAGGAAATACACAAATTTATATAGTCATACATTCAAGCTGTGCCCACTTTACTGACGTAGTTAGTCACAGGGCACCTACATCACTATGGTCTACAATATTCTATTCATAAGAAAGGCTGATGTTATACATTTTAAAAGTTTTCCCATGGGAATAATACAGCCTTGCAAAGCACCTGGTGAGTTATAATGTCTTTCTGTAAAATGTTATTCTTTCAAGGTTTCAGTCCTGCTCGAATACAGTAGTTGGTTCAGTCTTGTAATACACTTCTTTGTTCTTCTTGCAACATTACTTTAGCAGCTGTGCTTTATCTCTGATAATATTCACAAGGCCAATTATCTCAGAGGAAGGAAGAAGGATTTTCAATGCTTTATACATTTAATTTTCCTGACCCAGCAGATAATCATTAGTGAAAAACATAAGCTTGCTGAGCTGGCTACTGCCAGGGTCAGAGTTCAAATACACTGCAGCTCCAAAGCTTCAAGCAATTACATGTAAAATCATTCTTATTGCCATATTGTAAATAGAATAAAATGCATTATATACTATTTGCTTTTAAACTAGCACTTCATACATGTTCAAATACATATTTTTCTAACAGGAAGCCTTCTAGATTATCAGTGGGAGTGGTAAGCACTAGGTAGCCTATCTACCAAAAGAGGCATGGCCCAGAAATTGTAGTTTATTGGCTGATTGGGCAGTTATTCCATCTCTTTCAACTTTCTGGTTTAAAAGTCTGTGTTTGCACTTGTTTCCTGCCTTTTCTGTAACTAGTCTAGTCTAGATACAGATTTTCTGTATCCAGGACTATTTTTAAGCTTATGAGCCTCCCAAGCCTTTCTATGCCGGAGGGAAGCCTTCTAGCCTATCAGTGGGAGTGGTAAGCACTAGGTAGCCTATCTACCACAAGAAGAGTGGTTTCTGGCCCAGAAATTGTAGTTTATTGCCTGTTTGGGCAGTTTTTCCATCTCTTTCAGCTTTCTGGTTTAAAAGACCATGTTTACACTTGTTTCCTGCCTTTCCTGTAACTAGGCTAGTCCAGATACAGATTTGCTGTAACTAGGACTGTTTGTAAGCTTCTGAGCACCCCCCAAACCTTTCTGTGTTGAAGGGAAGCCTTCTAGCTTATCAGTGGGAGTGGTAAGCACTAGGTGGCCTATCTAGCACAAGAAGAGTGGTTTCTAGCCCAGAAATTGTAGTTTATTGGCTGTTTGGTCAGTTTTTCCATATCTTTCAACTTTCTGGTTTAAAAGTCCACATTTGTGCTTGTTCCCACATTTCTTGTAACTAGTCCAGATACAGATTTGCTATATCCAGGACTGTTTGTAAGCTTCTGAGCCTCCCAAACCTTTCTGTGTTGAAGAAAAGCCTTCTAGCTTATGAGTGGGAGTGGTAAGCATTAGGTGGCCTATCTACCACATGAGAAGTGGTTTCTATCGCATAAATTGTAGTTTATTGGCTGTTTGGGCATTTTTTTTCCATCTTTTTTAACGTTCTGGATTAAAATCCCACATTTGCACTTGTTTCCTGCCTTTCCTGTAACTAGTCCATTGCAGATACAGATTTGCAGTATCCAGGACTGTTTGTAAGTTTCTGAGGCCCCCCAGCCTTTCTGTGTTGGAGGGAAGCCTTCTAGCTTAGTGGGAGTGGTAAGCACTAGGCAGCCTATTTACCACAAGAGAAGTGGTTTCTGACCCAAAAATTGTAGTTTATTGGCCGTTTGGGCAGTTTTTTCCATCTCTTTCAACTTGTTGGACTAAAGGCCTGCATTTGCAGTTATTTCCCACCTTTCCTGTAACTAGTCTAGTCCAGATAAAGATTTGCTGTGTCCAGGACTGTTTGTAAGCTTCTGAGCAGTGCCAAAGTCTGGTCTTCAATTTTTTTCCTTAGATCTGCTAGTTCTCTCCTCTCCTGCACTTCTACTAGCTAATTAGTCTAGCACTTTACCAGATTTCTTGTAGCAATTATTGTAGCACACAAAGTGCTACCAGCACTAAACGTTCTACAAGGAAACAGCTCCAGTATTTATTATTAATGCCCACCCCTCCAGACATGTCTAAAGGTCAGTACCCTGTGCTTTCGCCTACTAACCTGGTGAACTTGGGCATCCTGAGGCAATGAAGCAACTGCCTCATGTACACTGACAACACTCTCCTCTTACCTCCCAACACTCAGATTTGTGAGAGATGCACTTATATATCCAAACTGGAAGCCACTCACTCTCCTGTCAAGACCAGAATAGCTGGTCAAGAGGAGAAGGGCAGCACCCTTCAGTGTTGGGAGGTTTGCATATGTTTACCTTGCAGACACAAGGTACAGGGTTTGATTCTCACATGGGGTAATTGGCTAGGCTTAAAATGGCCCATAAGGTTAGTTAGCCTAGTACTAATCTATGAACATCTATGAACATCTGTGTACTGCAGTCTCCACTTGTACCACACCATACACACTGTTGGTAAGTACTAGGAAGCCTAACAATGATACAAGCACTCAGTTCTCCTTGTTAATAAGGAGAAATTAATCGTAGGCACTAAACAGCCTACAATTGCAAAGTACCTTGCCAAGGTAAGGGAAAACAGCTCTTATACTTTACAAAAGAAACACCGAGCCAGGCATGTCCAAGGATCAGCTTCCAGTAATTTCTCCTGTCCACCTGGTGAATATGGGCATACTATATTCAGCAATTGCCTCATGTACACAGACAACCTCCTCCTCCTACCACCCAGCACTACAACCTGAGACACATGCACTTACATAGCCAAACTGGAAGCAAAGCTCTCTCGAGCCAAGATTGTGCTAGACAGTCAAGAGGAGAAGATTAACCCCTGCACTACACCTCAAGCAAGGCATAGCCCTTCAAAACTCATGGCACCAACATCCACACATAGTAACACTAAACCCACTTATGAGGAGGCCCTTAACATTAACCTGCCCAAGCAACAAAGACCTCTGAAGCTGAAACACAAACACCAATCACAACCAAAGTGACACATAGCTCAAAACACCTGTGTGCCACCAAACAACAGCCCCTAAGGCAAGACAATGTACCCAACACTTTAGTCATAGGTGACTCTATAGTCAGGCACACTGACATCCCACTCACCAGGCTGAACAAGTAGAAAATTACTGTCAGCTGCCTGTCGGGTGCCACGATCCGCCACATAATGCATGCACTCAAGTAACTCCACAACAAGTACAAATACGCCTCTGTCATTGTCCATGTTGGAGTGAATGACTTGAGACGTACCTCCCTGGAGTACATGAAAAGAGACATGGAACAGGCCTTGGATCATGTGGCCCAGGCCTTTACCCAGAATTATACCACAGTATAAGGACAAAATTATTGACTTCAGCAATTGGCTAAATGTCTGGTGTCATTCAAAGTGGATCCAATATATGTCTGCCTGAAATGACATGATTGACAAACCACAATGCTTTGCCAGAGATGGTCTGCACCTGTCACCCCTGGGATTCAGGTTACTGGCTAAGGCTCTTGCCACCCCTATAGTGCCTTTTTTAGGCAAGGCTCAAAGGACAAAACTACCACCATAACAGATATAAGCATGCAAAATCTGAACGTAATGCTGCTCAATGGTAGAAGTCTAAACCTCAAAATGCACTCTCTCGAGGCACTCCTAAATATGGAGAACATCGATATCTGTGTAGTAAGTGAGACTTGGTTCAAGGCTCCAGAGAGCACCCCTGCAATACCAGGCTACAACTCTTATCACACTTTTGGGCCAACAAAACAGGACCGGAGCACTAAAGGTGGAGGAGTGTCCATATTCACCAAGGATATTCACACCTCCAGACTAGTTGACCAACACAATGCATCTGAAATTCTACAGATGCAACTAACACTAGATAAGACTGCAATCCAAATTGTAGCTTGCTACAGATCCCCACCATGCCCAGAGATTCTCACTACACATTTCTAAACATACTAGATAATATTAAGCTACAACCAAACACCCTAATACTGAGGGATTTCAACTACCCTGCCATTAATTTGGAAAACTACTCGGGTACCAACACTTTTGCCCAACGGTTCTTGGAATTTATAAATTCAAAAGCCCTGGACCAACTAATCCATAGTCCCACCAGGGGCTCAAATATACTAGACCTGGTCATTACCAACATGGGAGATTGATGCTCCACACCAGTGGTCACCCCCTCGTAGGTCAGGCCTGATCATAAGCTAATCACTCTTGATGTCCACATCCCACCCCCACCCCCAGTAGGGAAACCTCCATAAAAAACTTCTCCAAAGCCATCTTTATGCTACTCAAGTCAGAACTGACAAACTTCATGACACCCATGCAGATGGGAACTGGAAGTTCGACTGCTGAATCCTAAACTAAGGCACTGTACAAGCACATCCACTTGTGCATGAATCATGCCATTCCAAATAGAACCAAGATGGTCTCCTCCAAAAAAAGGAACCCAATCTGGTGGTCCACTGCCATAAACAAACTATACAACAGAAGGAAGAAACTGTTGCAAAAAAGAGGAAAATCCCAGGATGCAAAAAACTCCCATACCAGCCTCAGTAAGAAGCTGAGATCCATCATAAAATCCTCCAAAGCTAGTTATGAAAATAAAATTGCCAAAGATTCTAAGGACAATGATAAGGCATTCTATAGTTAGGTCAAGAATCTAAATGGTAATGCTCAGATCTGCTCTGAGCTACAACAGAATGACATTAAATATACTGATCCCAAAGATACTGCCAATATCCTGGCTGATCAATTCAGTGCCAACTTCACCCCCCTCTCACCCTCTAAAGGGCCCATCTCAATACCAAAAGATTGCCAAATTCCTGCACTCACGGCCACACAGGTAAAAAATGCACTTTCCAAAGTTAAGAATACAGTATCCATGGGACCAGATGACATCCTGGGCTGTGTACTACTTGAACTACAAAATTAACTGCCACCTCACCTAAGTGTCATGTTTAATCATAGCCTCACCTCAGGCTTTGTGCCCAATGAGTGGCGCACAGCTACATTTGTCCCACTCCACAAGGGGGGATCCACCTTGGATCCTGGGAACTAACATCCCATCTGTCTGATGTGCCTGATCTGCAAAACCATGGAATGCATTATCATGGAGCTTATAAACAAAGACAATGGCAACCTTCAATCACTGGACCCCACCCAGTTTGGTTTCGTAAAGGGCCGACCTTGTCTCCTCAACCTGACTGACTTCTTCAAATCAGTCTCCAGAGCCATGGATGAGGGTAGGGTGGTCAACGCAGCCTATCTGGATCTCGCCAAGGCCTTTGACACCATCCTCCACTCTGGAATCATAGATAAACTTACTAAGCTGGGCATTAATCCTTACATCACTTGATGGGTTGCCAACTGGCTTACTGAAAGAGCCCACACTGTAAATGTAGCCAACCAAAAATCTAGCTCCAGACAAGTGACAAGCTGAGTACTTCAGGGTTCAGTCCTGGGACCGCTCTTGTTTGGCATCTACTTCTCTGAAGTACAGGCCAGCACTAAGGGACTCTGGATAACAAAGTTTTCAGATGACTGCAAACTGAGATCCATTATTGAATCCCCAAATGATCTGGATATTCTACAAAAGGGCCTTACAGAAACAGATGCTTGGTGCCAGAGCCATGGGCTCAAGCTCAATGCCAAGAAATGTATAGTTATTCCCTTTGGGAAAAAACACATACCCATGAATTACCACATAAGTGGCAGTACACTAAATACCAAAAGTGTGATAAGGGACTTAGGGACACAGGTGGACAGTGGTCTCACTTTCGATAACCACATAGCCACAACAGTAAGGAAACCCTTCTATGTGGCACACCTCATCTCTAAGAGCTTTTCATCCAGAAAAAAGGAGGTCATTGTCCCACTGTACTCATCCCTCATTAGACCCACTATAGAGTACAATTCCCCATTTCGTATATACCTCACAAGACATCTGCAACAACCGGAAAGGCCACAGAAATACCTCAATAAAAGAATCACAGGCCTAAAGCAGATGCCCTATGCTGACTGTCTAAAAAAACTCCAGCTATACTCTGTCGGATATCTCCTATTCAGAGGTGATCTCTGCTTAACATACAAGGCCATGTCAAACCCAGTGCTGCTGGACATGCTACACTTAAAGAAATCTTAATCCCTCAGAGCTACACACTCCAAGGATCTAAATCTGGGTATCGCAATGAAGAAAACATACTGGAGGGATATGTTCCTGACCCAGAGACTCCCCATACTCTGGAATAGACTGCCCATACATGTCAAGCTGAGCACGTCTTTGGCCCTCTTCAAAAGGAACCTTGACGACTGGATGAGAGATAGGAAATTCACCCCAGGGATCACATCAGTCACCCTGCTAGACAGGGGACCAGGGAAGTAAATATTCTGGGAAGAAATAGCCAGGGAATAAATATGGTTAGGCTTGTATAAGCTGTAGGTCCGATAGCCTAGTACCAACATATGAAACTATGAACCTATGAACATGGAACACATAGCACTCCAAAACACACACCAGCACTGTCTTCACAGAAAAACACAAACCACACATCCACCTTCGTGGAGGCTCTCAATAAAAATCTACCCAAGCAGTAGAGACCTCCAAGGCAGAAATGCACTTGACCACCACAACACTAATCACGAGATGCAATAACTCTCCTAAACAGTGTGCCACTCAACCAAAGACCCTACGCCAAAACAGCATGCCCAACACACTAGTCATAGGTGACTCGATAGTGAGGCACACTGATGTTCCACGCAGTAGGTTGAATAAGGAGAAAGTAAAAGTCAGCTTCCTGTCAGGTGACAGGATCCACCACATAATGCACGCACTCAGGTCCCTTAACAAAAGGTACAAATATGACTCTATCATTGTACATGTGGGTGTGAATGACCTGAGACACACTTCCCTGGACTACATGAAAAGAGACATGGAAGAGCTCTTGGATTATGTAGCCCAGGTGGGTATGACCCTAGCCATGAGCAGCATCCTACCATCACTCAGAATGATACCACAGTACAAGCAGAAAATGACTGATTTCAACAATTGGCTAAGTTTCTGGTGTCATTCTAAGGGGATCCAGCATCTGTCTGCCTGGGATGACATGACTGACAGACCTTGATGCTTTGCCAGAGATGACTTGCATCTGTCACCCCTAGGCTTCTGGATAATGGCCAAGGCTCTTGCAACCACTATAGTGCCTTTTTTTAGGTGGTGTTCCAAAGACCAAAATTACCACCATAACAGCTACAAACAAATCAATCTGAGGGTCATGCTGCTCAATGCTAGAAGTCTAAAACTCAAAATGCACTCATTCAAAGCACTCCTTAAAATGGAGAACATTGGCATTTGTGCTGTAACAGAGACCTGATTTAATGCAGCAGAATGCACCCCTGCCCTTCCAGGCTATAACTCATTCCACACCTTTTGGACCCAGAACTATTGGACCAAAGCTCCAAAGGTGGTGGTGTTTCCATATTCATAAAGGATGCACACACCTCTAGACTGGCAGCCCAACATAATGCACCAGAGATACTTCAGGTGCAGCTAACATTGGGTAAGACAGCGATTCATAACCTTCTATAGGTCCCCAGCCATGTCCCAAGACTCACAATCCACATTCATAATATTATGGTCTACCCTAGCACTCATATACTGGGCAACTTCAACTACCCCTCCTTTAACTGGGAAAACTACTCATGTACGAATACACTTGCCCAACATTTCCTGGAATTCATTAAGTCCAATTCCCTGGACCAGCTTGTTCTTACCCCCACTAGAGGTAGCAACATTCTTGACCTGTTGACTTGGTCATTACTAACATGGTTGATGATAGCTGTAAACCAGTAGTCAACTCCTCCCTGGTTAGTTCCAATCACAAACTAATCACCTTGGAAATACACATTACCCACAAAGGTAACTACCATGAAACACTTCTCAAAAGCTAACTTTGGGCTCCTAAAAACAGAGGTGACTAACTTCACAGCACCCAGGAAAATGGAAAATAGTTGCATGACTGCTGAATCATACACAAATGCACTGTATGAACACGTACAAAAATGCATGGAACTCGCCATACAGAATAGAACCAAGACACTCTCCTCCAAAAAAAAAGGAAGCCAATCTGGTGGTCCCCTGCCACAAACAAACTCTACAACAGAAGGAGGGCACTGATGCAGAATAAGGTGAAGTCCCAAGACTGGAAAACCCCCCTTATCAGCCTCAACAAAAAGTTGAGATCCCTCTTCAAATGCTCTAAAGCTAGCTATGAAAACAGAATTGCAGCAGATAGTAAAGACAACCACAAGGCCTTCTAAAGTTATGTAAAGAATCTCTACTGTAATACCCAGATTACTCTGAGCTACTGTACAATGGTACCAACTATACAGAGCCAACAGATATTGTCAATATACTGGCTGACAGATTCAGTGCCAACTTTACTCCTCCCCCCAAAGGACCAATCACAATACCAGTAGGTTGCCAGGCACGCAGTATTACTGCTGCACAGGTTAAACAGCACTGTCCAAGGCCAAGAATACAGTTTCTATGTGACCTGACAATATCCCTGGCTGTGTTCTTCATGAACTACAAAATGAACTGGCACTTTACCTATGTGCCTTGTTCAACCACAGTCTCACCTCAGGCTTTGTCTCTACTAAATGGTGCACTGCTAAAGTCTTTCCTCTCCACAAAGGAGGAGTGATTACAGACCCTGGGTACTGTTGCCCCATTAGCCTGATGAGCTTGATATGCAAAGCTATGGAACACATCATCATGGACCTAATAAACAAGGATATAGGGGAATCTCCAAACTCTGGATCCCACACAGTTTGGTTTTCTGAAGGGTAGATCATGCCTGCTCAACCTGGTCTACTTCTTTGAGTCAGTCACCACAGCTGTGGATGAAGGCAATGTGGTTCATATAGCCTACATTGATCTAGCAAAGGCCTTTGATACCATTACCCATTTAGGAATCATAGAAAAACTCACTAAGCTAGGCATCAACCCATATATTACTAAGTGGGTTGCAAACTGGCTCATAGATAGAACCCACAGTGTGAAAGTAGCTGACTCCAAGTCAGACTGCTGACCAGTCATGAGTAGAGTCCCACAGGGTTCGATCCTGGGTCCTTTCCCATGTATCTACTTCTCTGAAGTCCAGGCCAACATGAAGGGACTCTGGCTGACAAAGTTCACAGACAATTGCAAGTTGGGAGCTATTATTAACTCCCCATGTGATGTTGACATCCTACATAAAGGCCTCACTGAGACAAACAACTGGTGTCAGAACCATGGCATTAAGCTCAATGCCAAAAAATGTGTCATCATCCCGTTTGGGAAAAACTCAGTTCCCATGAATTACCACATCGATTGTAGTCCATTGAACACAGAAAGAGTTATAAGAGATCTGAGAACACAGGTTGACAGTAAACATCTCTTTTGACTACCACATTGCCACTGTGGTCAGAAGGTCCTTCTATGTGGCACATCTCCTTACTAAGGGTTTTGCATCCAGGAAGAAAGAGGTCATCGTCTCCCACTACTCTTCCCTCATTAGGCCAATCATCGAGTACAATGCCCCATTTGGCATGTACCTACTAAACACCTGCAACAACTGGAGAGGCCACAAAAGTACCTCACAATGAGGATCCTCATCCTTAAAGACTTGTTCTGTATGGACAGACTCAAAAAACTCCAACAATTCTCTGTCTCATATCACATCCTTAGAGGCGAGCTCTGCTTGACTTACAAAGCCATGTCTGACCCAGCTCTGTTAGAAATGCTACATCAAAAGAAATTCCAATCCCTCCACACAGCACACTCCAGAGACCTCTACCTCATTACCACAATCACAAGTAAAAAGTGAGTCCAACAGTGCCAAAATCCACTTGTAAAGTCAAAAGAAACACTGCTGAGGTTGGATTCACCACTGACACTTTTTTTGAAAAAACAATAAAAATGACTGAGCGCTTTCTTCCCTTTCCATAGGGATTTCATCAGAATCAATGCACAATCCCATCATCCTTCTTTTATACCTTGAGGCTACGACATCATAATTAATTAATATTTAAAATTCAAAATCCTAAACCAACAATGTAAAATAAAAACACTTTAACTTAATTTACCATGTATACAACCATAAAATACATTATAAAAAACATCTAAAAATATTACAAAGTGTGTTTTCTACCCCTAAAAATCATTTTCCAATTATGGCTTTTTTATTTAAAATAGGTTTAATTGAAATTACTTCATTCAACCCTGGCAGTTGACAAGCTTGTAGTTTAATTTGCCATTGTGATTCCCACTCTTCAATGTGGCTTCTATAG
>NC_056732.1:1424356562-1424461562 GCF_019279795.1 Protopterus annectens
TCTCCCTTGACTGATGTAGTGCACATTCCAACCATGAGGCCTAGTGAATATTAAGGAACACATACTAGCAGACT
This sequence comes from Protopterus annectens, assembly GCF_019279795.1. Classification (NCBI taxonomy): domain Eukaryota; kingdom Metazoa; phylum Chordata; order Ceratodontiformes; family Protopteridae; genus Protopterus; species Protopterus annectens. The sequence goes on from NC_056732.1 coordinate 1,424,356,637, forward strand.
AGGTAACAGTAGTCCAACTATGGATGTTACTTGTGTCCAAATAGCCCACTATATTTCCTTGCATATTTGCAGCAGATCCATACATATAGCATATTATAGTAATCCTTACAAATCATGTGTAGGTTAGGGGTTTACCTTGCAAATGCAGCAGTTGACAGAACTGTAGTTTAGGATTGACTCTGTCTTGATGCAAGCAGTACACAGCCAGTATATGGATAGGTATAGGTTGTGCGGGTTGCCTGGCATAAATTTTACTATATGTATGTGAGTAGGAGTAAGGTGTCAGTCCCTAGGGCCCTGGGTTATTAGTGACTGTGCTATGCGTGCTGTCTTAGCCAAAGCCAGGGCATACTGGGCATGCCTATGTCTGATACAGACATCATCAGGGGGTTCCTCTTCAGAGTCCTCCTGTGACTGTGGTATCCAGTCAGGTTTGACTCTGGAAAGCTTGATGTGCAGTGAGCTTTTATGTCCCCTGGTTAGATATCTAATAGAAGACAACCATTTTTATGTCCCTTGGTTAGATGGGTCTACTTTATATTATCGAAAAATTAAAAAATCAAGTGTTGACATCAGCGAAAATGCAGGAAGTCGTAATTAATTTTTTTGGATTGCAGTACAGTGGAGATTGGGGTATTAGCCCTTTCCTCACTGTAGTGCGATCTCAGAGTTGGAATATATATTTAGCAGGGGGTGTGGGGAGCACAGCCCCCCACAATAGCGATTTTGACATTCTGCATTTTTGCTGATGTCAGAGCTCGAGATTTTGATTTTTTATATGATTTAAAGTAGACCCGGTTAGGTGCCTAATAGACGACAGCCGTTTCTATGTTCCCAGGTTGGATATCTAATAGAAGATAACCATTTTCATGTTCCCAGAAGATAACCATTTTCATGTTCCCAGGTTGGATATCTAGGAGAAGCAGCAGAAGCTGAATAAGCATTAGTTATCTTGTTTTGCCTTCCAACAGTTACCTTCCCTGTGCAAACACTCAAATAAATGGTTAATACAGAATGTCATCTCTTGCTTCCAGAAGATTTTGTAATTCCTTGTGCATTTTGAGGACACTTTACACTCCTCTGAAGTGGATGACACAGTCTAGCATTTCTTTGAAGGAAAAAAAGTGAAATGAAGTAATTTACTTAGGGAAAAAAGCTGTCCTTTTGCCCCTATATAGGAAAACATTTGTGTACCTCTGTTAATTATAATCAAATAATTTCACTGCATCTTGAGGAAAAAAAAGATACATCTCTTTTCAATGAATTTCATTTCATTCAGTTTCTTTCAGGACAACAAAGTTCACCAAAGAGCATTTCCAAGGAAACATTCAACTATGCTACACCATTATTTGAAGCAATTTCTAGTCTCTTTGACCTAGCAGCAGCTTAAAGAGGTATCATCCCAAGTACAACTGTCTTGTATAGTAAGAGCTGAAGTACTGTCATCATGTCATCCTGTTTGCTTCCCTGACTACAATTCCCACATATTAACTAACTCATTCTGAATACTACATGATGAACTAGCATAGCATTCTTAAATTATGCTTTCATCGACATGTCCCCTTTTCACATATCCGGCATCTGCTAGCATCAGCATCTAGAAATTGATAGTTACTGGTAAGCAACCAGTGGATGAGTGATCCATGTAGCCCTGCCAAGCTCAGCCTGGAAAAGATGCATGGCCACCACATGGACCCACCTCTAACAGGTGAAGGATGTGAGTCATGTGCAGTGTAAGTAAAGAGTCACATAGGATAGTGAAAGATTCAACTAGAACAGACACTAGCAATGAAATCTGGCTGTAGAGATATGTCATTTATTTATTGGAGATGGAGCCAGAAATTGTGCAGGAGACTGAATAATTCTAACAGCATTTATAGTTGTTTAGCTCTACGCATTGCATTAGTTTTAAGATATTTTTTAAAGTGAGGTATTTTTCTCATCCTGTCTCTCTCCTTCTTTGGACTTGACCCTTAAAACAAGTACAGAGCAGGTGTTGGGATAATTACATTCCCATAACTGGATAATCTCCAGTTGGAGTTTGCAGCAGCAAATGATAGTTTGTTTAAGTGTGGTTGCACTTTACAGAAATGAAGATTCTGTTTGTTGTTGGTGCAAATATCTATTGTGACTAATCACCTTCTTAGAGACAATGGCTAGGATGTTTGATATGGTACCACAAACAATTGCTATAGTTTTGCTCAGAGATTTCAATGCTTAGGAAGTAAATGATGGAAATATTTGAAGTGGTTTGAATGGAAGCAATATCTTGTTTGATCTGAATTTGAGTATTGATTTCTTTAGGCAAGGCTCAAATTCTAAACCTACCACCCTAGAACACAAAAAAGGAAAAAAACTAAGGGTAATGCTGCTCAATGCCAGAAGTCTAAATCTCAAAATGCACGCACTCGAGGCCCTTCTCAGTATGGAGAACATCGATGTCTGTGCTGTGACAGAAACCTGGTTCAAGGCTCCTGAGAGCACCCCAGCGCTATCAGGTTTTACCTCATATCATGCGTTCCGGCCCCAAAATCCGGACAATACCAAGAAAGGAGGGGGGGTACCCATATTCATCAAGGACACCCACACCTCAAGACTGGTGGCAACGCCCGATGCATCGGAGACCATCCAGGTGCAATTAACCATAGGCAAGACTGCTCTGCAAATTGTAGCATGTTACAGGCCACCCTCACAAACTCAGGAAACTCACATGGCCTTCCTGAAAACACTAGAGGGATAAATGTATCACCAAACACCATCATACTAGGTGACTTCAATTACCCTAATATAGACTGGGAACACTACTCAAGCCCAAACACCCTAGCCCAAAAGTTCCTGGAATTCATAAACTCAAATGCCATGGAACAACTAGTCACCATCCCCACAAGAGGAGATAACATACTTGATCTCATCATCACGAACATGGGAGCACAATGTTCAACACCGGAAGTATACCCCTCACTGGTGAGATCAGATCACAAACTAATCTCGCTGAAGGTCCTCATCCCACCCCACCTGAAATAAAAAGACCACAGTAAAGAACTTCTCAAAAGCCGACTTCACACTTCTAAAGACTAGTGTGGTCTCCTTTCAGGCCCCCGAGCCGGCGGAAAACAATACTCAAGCCGCTGAATCACTTACAAACGCCTTCTACCAGCACCTGCAGGACTGCATGGATAAGGCAATCCCAAGCAAAACAAAGACTCTTTGTACCAAAGGCAAGCGTCCAGTCTGGTGGACCCCAGCCATAAACAAACTCTACAACAAAAGGAGGAAGCTACTACAAGATAGAGCAAAATCCTTAAAAGGTAAGACACCCTTGATCACTATAAGTAAAAACTAAGAGCTCTCATAAAATCATCCAAAGCAAATTTCGAGAGAAAAATAGCTAAAGACTCAAAAGACAATCATAAGGCCTTCTTTAGCTATGTTAGAAACCTAGGAGGAAACTCCCAGATATGCTCAGAACTAGTTCAAAATGATGTGAAGATTACTGATCCTACAGACATTGCCAACATACTGGCTGACAGGTTCAGTGCAAACTTCTCCCCTCCCCAAAGGAGAGATATCTATACCAAATGAGTGCAGCCCCCCAAACATCTCCAGCGCCCAAGTGAGAACTGCTCTCTCCAAAGCAAAAAACACAGCATCCATGGGACCCGATGGTGTCCCCGGCTGTGTGCTCCACGAACTCAATGAGGAATTAAACCCACAGCTAGGACAGCTGTTTAATCAAAGTCTTACCTCTGGATACGTACCCAGGGAGTGGCGCACTGCAACTGTGGTCCCACTTCACAAAGGCGGTGCCTCCACAGACCCTGGAAATTACCGCCCATTAGCTTGACAAGCCTTATCTGCAAAGCCATGGAGAGGATCATAATGGACCTCATAAATAAAGACATAGGGAATTTGCAGACTTTGGATCCAACCCAGTTTGGCTTTGTCAAAGGCAGATCATGCCTTTTAAACTTGGTTGACTTTTTGAAACAGTCACCAAAGCCATTGATGAGGGAAAGGCAGTCCATACAGCCTACCTCGATCTGGCTAAGGCCTTGATACAATACCCCACTCGGGTATCATTGAAAAACTCATCAGCTTAAATGTTAACCCATACATCACAAGATGGGTTGCAAACTGGCTGAGTGACAGAACCCACAGGGTCAGAGTTGCTGGCGCCATGTCAGACTCAAAGCCTGTCACAAGTGGTGTCCCACAGGGCTCAGTCCTGGGCCCACTCTTGTTTGGCATCTACTTTTCCGAAGTACAAGCAAACACAGGAGGGTTATGGCTGACAAAGTTTGCAGATGACTGCAAACTGGGAGCCATAGTAGAAAACACATCTGACACAGATATCCTTCAGAAGGGTCTCACAGAAACGGATAACTGGTGCCAGAGCCATGGCCTAAAGTTAAATGCCAAAAAATGCATAGTCATACCCTTCGGGAAAAACAAGGTTACCCCTAGCTACCAAATAGGTGGCAATCCACTGAGCACAGAAGAAGTTATCAGGGACCTGGGGACCCAGGTTGATAGTAGTCTGTCATTCGACACCCATGTAGCTAAAGTAGTTAGGAAGTCCTTCTACATTGCCCACCTTATCATGAAGGGATTCTCATCTAGATCAAGGGAGGTCATAGTCTCCCTTTACTCATCACTCATCAGACCAATGATTGAGTACAATGCCCCATTCGGAATGTATCTGACCCGACACTTGCAGCAGCTGGAGAGGCCACAAAAGTTCCTCACCAAAAGGATAAAGGGTCTCAAAATCTGTCCTATGCTGCCCGACTGAAAGAACTCCAGCTCTATTCAGTCGCCACCGCTGCTCAGAGGTGACCTTTGCCTAACATACAAGGCCATGTCAAACCCAGATTTGATGAATATGCTTCACCTCAAAAATCTAGATCCATCAGAGCCACAAGGGCGGGAGACTTAAACCTCGACACGGCTATTAATAGGACGTGCTGGAGAGATAGATTCATCACCCAAAGACTCCCTATGCTGTGGAACAAAATCCCGGTACATGTGAGGCAGAGCACCTCGCTGGCCTTGTTCAAGAGAAATCTTGACCAATGGATGGGAGATCGCAGATATACCCCAGGAATTACCTCAGTGTCACTGCTCGACAGAGGCACAGCAAAATAATGGGTATAGTTCCCCATACTAAAGGGGTGGCGTAAGCCACAAAACAATGGGCTAGGCTTATAAATGCCCTCGGGCAGATAGCCTAGTATGAACCTATGAACCTATGAACCTATGATGTGCTAATCAGGGCTCATCCATAAAAAACACCATTTTTGAATGTGAGCATACTCATAATTATATCTGTTACCAGAACACATCTGGCAAAAAGCTAATGATTTGCTCTTTAGTTATGTCATCCAATCTAAGGCTGAATGTTCTGGTCACTTGGATGAAGGGAGGTGATAAGGTATCAACTGACTGCTGAGGTGGTAGGCTCGATCAGATGACCAAGACAGTGGACTAGAAGACTCAGGAAAACCAAACATGTAGTGTGGGCACCCCGCATTGCTTAAACAGTGCTTCTGTGAGCAATGCATTTTAATCTGACCTTCAAAAGAGCTTCTGCCACATGCTTCTGCAGGGTACATATGGGTTTTGAATAATCCTATTCAGCATCTCAATACTTCAGGCAATAACAAAAAGTTCTAGCTGGTTGGCAGTTGTCATTGTAATACCACCAAGACCCACTGAAGGCCAGCACTGATGAGAGAACCTGTCAGGTTAATGAAATAGGCCTTCTATGTAATGATATTGGGGAGTGTCTCTGAACCTCACTGATAGTTTCTGACAAGTCAGGCAGTAGCAACAGCTGTAGCAGTTGATAAAATGAAGAGACACATGTTGGAGATGTTTGGTAGAACCGCAGAGAATGGCTTTTGGATAATCTCAACAAGGTTTTGATATATTATCCCAAGACTCAGGAAGATATTGTCCAGACTGTTCTCAGTCAAGCCAAGAAATTCAAAGTCTGAATGTGGACAATAATGAGAGATGGAATGAGTACTTTAAGGTGTCCTGAATACAGTGGACATGCCTTGTTCTGGACAGGCAATACCACACACAGAAAGTGGAATTAGATGTAAATCAGAAGAAGAGCTCACTGGAGTGATTCAACATATTATTGCGGTAAGACTGTTGGAGTAAAAGAGACATCATTTGTAAATTCTGCAAGCACTGGGAACTGCTGTGTGTGTTATGTTAATGCAGTGTTTCAATGTTGAGTGGAATGATGAAAAGTTAGTCTGGACTCGTAAACTGGAATAGTGTTCCCATTTTCAAAATGGTTAACAGAATGCGTAGGCAGATTTAGATGTGGCACTAGGGGTGCTATGTCTCCCCCATCCGTGCTTATGTTAAGAATTAATCAGTCAACAAATCAAAAAAATAATTCTGAACCAGGGTTTTCCATATTAAAGTTTCATCTGTAAAGTATGCTTATAGGTAAGCTGTTTCATCATTATTGAATTCTTTCCTTTTGGAAACAGTCCACCCGGAGTTGTGAACTGTTGCCATTGGGGTAACTAGCAGATAATCATTAGAAGAATTTGTACTTTGCATCATAGCAGACGAAATTTGGAAAAGTAGCCTGAGCCTCCCATTTGTTGTTTCAGCTAGTAAAATATATTATAATTTGTTATGATTCCCAGATAATATTATGCATATGCAAAATAACTGGCCTCAAAAGAAAAATAAAAAAATTACACATTAAATAAATAGTATGTTAATGCTGTTACTTTCATGTCCATCTGATGATGTAATATTTATTTGTATATACATGTCTGCTTAATACAAGAATTCAGTAAATACATAAATTATGTAATATCAATGAAATTATATTTTATCAGTTGATAGTACTATTTCTCAACTGTTGATATAAGCAGCATTTTATATATTTTTTTAACTGGATGAGATCTCTGAAGGAAATAAAATATGCCTCTGAGAAAAACATTGCCAGACTCCAGACAGCATCTGCCAGTTCATTACAAACTCATCTCATTGTGAGCATCACTGCTCCTCTCAGAAAAAAGCCAAATGGCTACCTACAAAACAAAGATCTAACTTACATTTAGGATCCCAGCCCTACAAACTACTCCAGCTCCATACATTTACTCCCCTTGCAGCTACACTACAATGAAAAAAAACTCCTCATACAACTGGAGATACTTCTCACAAGTCACACCAACTCTCATTACCCCTAGAACTAATCTCCACAGCACTGTACATGCTTTCTTCTCTCAGGCACCTACTCTTTGGCAAGCTCACCCCATCGACATTAAGGGAATCAACACTTATTCCAAATTCAGAAGGCAACTCAAAAAGCACTTCTTTATCCAAGCCAAACACTCTTGCTTCAACGTAGGACATATTGACTAATCTATCTAATTTCTGACTCTGTTCTCCTCTCTCAAGATTTAATGAAGATTGACCCACTTTAGAAATTAATGCATATGTTGTACATTACACTCTGCTTGACTGCACATTGCACAGTGCTTGTTCATTAGAATGTATATACGCGTTTTTTTTCCTATGTAATTTATATGAACTATTGTGTTGGTGCTTACATTTCTGTATTTTTTGTATGTGAAACGTTTTGTACTTCACTCAGCTGAGGATAAAATTGGTCAATATTAATGAATGAACTAACCCAATAAAGAAATATAACTAACTAAATAAATAAAATGAATATTTATGTATAAAAACAGTGGGTCATGTAACAGCATATTGCACGTCTGAATAATTTGTGTTTCAGCTAGTTTAAAGCTGCAGTAAATAGACTGACCTTATATAAAAATGATCGGACTATAATGTGTCCCTCAACCTGCATGGACTCCAACCTCAGAAATGTGGCACATGAGATCATGCAACATGCTTATACTCACTGTGCACAGCATGGTGGCAGAACAGGATTCTGGATTTGGTTTGCACCAAGCTATTCATGGTGGACAAAGCCTCTGATTTGCAGCTACTAAAATAATGAAGACTCGTTTTCATTAGCTAAAATTCCATGTGTCATGCTGATGATTGTTACTTTGGGTTCAAGTTGTTACAGTTGGTCTCCAGAGTGATAGTTGAATGAACACGCACTCAAGTTGACTGCTGTGAGATTAGAATCCCTGCCCATCAAGTTACACAAGACTTAACACTAGTGCCATGACACAAGTTATTCTGTTTATAATTTTTGTGGCTTATACAAGCATATCAAAAGCAGATTGCTATGTGTCTGTAAGAGATTAAAAGCAAATTTTAAAAACAGAACACTAACTTAAGGAAACTGGTAAAAGAAATTCAAGTTTTGCTGAAAGAGTAACCTGGTCTAAAATGTCAGATTCTGTGAATTCCTTTGTTTTTGTACTTATCAATTTTAGAATTTTACAATATGTTTGTAGTAAATGGAAAAAAGCAGTGGCTTTAAGTATGAATTCACAAAAATGAGGCATTGTCAACAGCCCACATGAAATTTGTAGTAGGTTGCCTGACAGCCAATAGGGGAAGATTATATTTAAGTCTTTTAGTCATTTTGAGAAATCAGCATTGAAAAACATGGTGTGAAATGCTTCCCTAAACCCCACTGAGTGCAAAGTGTGCACTGTTCTATCAGTTAAGTTCAACTCACTAATAATAAACCACAGTCACTTTTTTCCATAGGGAATTACTGCCAGCTTAGTTTCTCAGTTTGCACCAGCAATGATTTACTTGTTCCCACAATTTCTATTTTCTCTGTCTCTGCGTTGGTGTAAATGTGGAGTTAGTATATATAAGTTCAGGGTGTCTGGGAGACTTATCCTCCCCACAGGCATTGAAGGAGGCATTCCCCCTGCAAAAAATGATGACATTTAACGTTTTCTTCAGGTTACATTCCTGATTAGGTATGCTTGGCAAGTTAATTATTCGCCAAGTTTCTACTTGGTGAGTCATAATAGAAGTATATAAAATCCCCAGATAACTGTTCCACCAGCAGGTTTGAAACCTATCCTGTAGTAGCAGCAAAAAAATAAACTATACCTATGTTCAATTGTTATGCCCAAGGATACATGCAGACACATTAACTTATGAGGCCAGAATATTTGCAAATGTCTAATGTTATGCCCGCAACAGAGACTTGTACATAACTTGCTCAGAAGTAGCCTTACACATTTACCAATCATTATAGCTATAGGGGGCAGCAAAAAAAAAAGTATCTTTTCCATTCAATATTGTTTTGCATGTAACTAAGATGCTGTCATAGTAAATCTGTTGTGTGAGGTCAGCAGGCTTGATGTCATCTGACAAGACCAGGTTATATAAGCAGATTTTAAATGCTGATGAATTTATCTGAAGAAGATTTTGCTAATAAAATGAAAGCACTCATCATAAAATGTTTTTGCAGTACTTTATTTTGTTATGAAGTACATTTGGTTGATCCAGGAGCTCACAGTCAGAGTCTCTGCAGACCTGTGGTTGTTTTTTTCTTCATTTTATTCCACTGTCACTCACAGCATCCTTTACACTATTCAAAACCATCCACCTTTCAGCTTTGCACCATTCTAACTCTGCTTCCTTTCTGTTAGGGCCCCCCATTTCGTCCCTGGAACTCTATGCCTCCCATGTAAGTCACCTATTGCTTCTGTATTGTTAATTTTTCCTGTCCAACAGTATTTATTTGCATTTTTCTCTTTAACGTTCAACTTTAACCTCCATTAGTAGGCGTGCAAAACTATGACCTAATTATTTGATTAACTGATTGCAATATTCATTTTTATAAGCTATATATTTGTGTGTGCAGTGACGGTGCAAAACTCTGATCTAACTACTTCTTTGACTGCTTGCAATATATACCTGCTTTTTCTTCTTAAATGAGCAGTACTCTCCTGCTTGGTTAACTCTTTGAAATCTAGGCTTAGTGCTTTCAGCTTTCACTCTATGTACTTGTCTTGTGTAACTTCACATTTATCTGTGTGTATTACGGCTCTTTCCTTTGAGAAGTGTGCCCCTGTTTTCATGTTGTGCTCCTAATGGACACTTGCCTATTCTCTGTCTCTCTCTTGATAAGTACTGGCTGGCACATCTATATTTTCAGAGTATCTTTCTCTCTCTCCAGTAGTGTCCTGTACATTTTGGCTCCCAATACTGTTTCTAGTATTCATGGTTTACTTCCTCTGTAGGTATTGCACCTGTAATAAAACCTTGTACCGGTGTGGCATTGTTTCTGTCATGTCCTGTAAACAGAAAACTGGGTCTTTGTTAGAACATCGAACTTTCAAAATTTTGAGTGTTCTAATATCGACCCGTTTTCAGCGAATGCTGAAAATATCGAAGAAACAGAAAACTGAATTTTTTCCTAGGGAAAGAATTTGGTTGTCCATTTCTGATGCTTCAGTATTTTCAGCGCGGGTCGGGTTCAGGTAAGTGTGTGATTGTGTGGACATGAGGGTTAGGGAGGGTTAGGTGAGTTAGGGTTAGGTAGGGCGCAGGTCAGATAAGTGTGCGATTGTGTGGATGTGAGGGTTAGGGCAGTGTAGGTCAGTTAGGGCGCAGGTGAGGTGACCGTGCGACAGTGACGGACCTTAGGGTTAGGGTTTGGGTTAAGGTAAATGGATAGTTAGTGGTGTATGCATAGTTTAGTGTAGGGTTAGGTGTAAGAGTTTAGGTGTATGTGTGTGGATTGCAGTTTGTTTGGTGTGCTTGTGTTGTGTGTATGTGTTTTGGAACAGCAATTTCTTTCCCTTACAAAAAGCCAAAAACCCCAAACACTCTGACCTTGTAGTTAGGGATCTCGGCACCACAGATAACAAGTCTCTCACCTTTGACTACCATGTTGCAATAGTCGTTAAAGAATCCAAATAGCTGGCACAACTGATTTCCAATGGTGTCATGTTTAGGTCAAATAATATTAATTTTCCCTCTGTACTCTGTCTTAATTAGACCAGTTTTTGAGAGTATTACTTCTTTTAGCATGTAGCTAATCAGACATATCATGAAGTTAAAGTGGCCCAAAAGGTTCCAGAAAAAAAATTATCAAAAAAAAAAAGGGGGGGGGATCCGTTCTAATGCATGACACACTCCCCTCCCTCCTGCCCCAGCCAATTAGGTTTAATTTCTGTGTCCTGCTCCTAATCCTCCTTCAACATATTTTATTTAAAAAAAATGTCTTTTTAAACTATAGAAAACTACTTACTACAAATGTAGCAAACAGATGCTACAGTTTATACTCTGCCTGTACAGAGCTCAGGTATGACCATAAATGCCTTAACAGCTTTTAAAAGCTGGTATTGCAATAAAGATAGATTGTGATTGGGTGATTGTGCTCTCCCAACACTTTGCACCCAGGGCAGTTGCACCTCATGTCCAAATCTAGCTACTCTAATAATGCCCCTTACATTCCATCTGAAAGTTTAGTCTGTTGTTGAAGTGGTGGCTTATTCCTCCTATGGACGCAGGCAGCATGGAAATGTGTCACAGCTGACTCAGATCTGTATACAGGTCAACATGTCAGAGGCAGTCAGTATACATCAGCTTCTTTGGACGCTGATCATGTTTTCTTCTTGACATTATCCTAACTTAAGCCATTCCAGAGAATGCTATCCTTCAGGGGCATGGTGCTTTGCTCATTGTCAGGAGACAGTATACTTTCTGTATATGGAGTGTGTGTGTCTTTTCTTTCATTTCTCTTTGTAATAAAAGACATGTTTTGCTTTCTAGCAGGTCGGTCATTGCTGTGGCACTCCAATCATTTCTTGTTTTAAATGCGATAGTTTTGTTGTTTTATATCCATTGTATCGTTACATGTATGCTCCCTCTCTACTTCTACTTTCCTTTACAATACTAAGTCTAGAGACCATGTAGCTTGTTAACTTGCAGCTGTAGCCCCTTTATACAAAGTGTTTAGTAGGTCAGCCTCCTCTAGCAGGCGGTGCAATGTATGCATTTGTAGCTCTCATCTGTTAACAAAAGTAACATGCCATCTCCTAAATTCTTTTTTATCATTTTGTTCAAGTTTTCAAAAAGGATTTTCCTCCTTTTTCATCCCCTAACATTTGCCTTATCCACTAACTATTCACATAATGTCAACAATATATTTCAAAAAACTATTAAAAATAGTGATACTAATATTTGTCACCCTAATTTTGACACAACATAAAATGTTATTATTTCTATAAATTATATAAGGTGCAGTTCAACTCAGTATGATGTCTGACATGGAAATTAAGATGTACAGCTAGCAAAAGCTATATACATCTGCAGGAAAAGAAAACAATACTTTGAAAATATAAGCAATTTACAGGATAAGTAGGTACCCTAACCTCACACTATCATGTGTGTCTGTGCCTGCATGGACATATAGTAGTGAGTATACCAACACCATAATATACTCAGATAGAGTCACATACATACAAACACACACACACACTCACACACTCACATATACACAGGCAAATGACTACACACACTCTCACACACACACACACACACACACACACACACATACACACATATACACATATACACAGACAAATGACTACACACACACACTCTCACACACACACATGCACACATATACACAGGCAAATGACTACACACACACACTCTTACACACACACATGCACACATATACACAGGCAAATGACTACACACACACACACACACACACACACACACACACACACACACACACACACACAAACTGCTAGTCAGCCAGTATAAAACTGATTTATTTTTCTTTCTTTTTTTTTTTGATTAAAATAATACTGGCTGTCAGATAGATTAACATCCAGCAAGTTAGTCAGGAACAACATGGAGCTGAGATTCTATAACAGTCTGAAACATTGCAGTGGGTCTTTCTGCATCTCTTTGTGGCTAAAGAAAATGCAGTAAGACCTTACTACTCATATAAATAGCAGCTTCCACTATTTGCTACTTCATATGTAACTGCAAGGGTCATTTTGCATGGAGTCTACATGCAGAAGGCTGCTTTGTATATGTTGAACAGTATTAATGTAGATAATGTAAAAATGGTGCAAAATTTCTAATCATATTTCCAAGCTGAAGTAGCATTCACTTTATAACTAGATTATGACTGGCACTGAAACAGCAGAACTTTTGGAAACTCATTTACTTCACAAAGAAATATGACATTGGTTCAACAAAAGGGGCATTACATTAGGCTTTAAACTAATTCTAATGAATATTGTACCATTATAACCATTGTATGTTAACAAGAAAGTATTCTAATGCCAACATCTGTTCATGTTTTTGGAATTCATTATTGAACCTATAAGACGCAGAATGACATAAACGGGTAGCTTATTGTTTTTAGATGCTCTTTCTAAAAGATGCACTCATAAGCTTAATTATGTGCATTTATATTAATGTTACAATCATATTCTGGCAGCTGCCTTTGTTGGTTTTTCATCTTAGCCCCTGATGTTTTCCATTATAAGAACCATTATGGAAATTGTGGGCTGCTACAATAACCCCAAATATATTGAAATCAATTACAATTATGGAAACTGTCATTAAGATAAGTACAGATCAGATTTTGTTAGGATTTAGAATGCAATTAACATGCATTATCCTCTTAAAGGGCTTGCAGAGTCAGCTGCTATCTGTGTTTTAGTATAAAAAGGGAAATAAAAACTGCTACAAAGTAGTATTCATGTGGAGTCTTAGTATTATTAGGAAAATAAAATGTAGATATCCATGTAATACATGCACAAAAGATCACATGTTCTTAATTGATAAATACAGATAATAGTTATACAGTCTTAAAGTTACACAGCATGACTTAGATTCTTTCTTTCATTATTTCACTTAACATCTTTTTAGAATAAGTTGGTGAAATCTTTTTTAAAGCACTATTTAAAAATACATTCACTTCGAACAAGATTTTTTTACTTGCTGAGAATAATACTCATCTGGTCTACTTACTATTAGGACTACTGAAAAGCAGTTTAAATTGTAACACACATACACACACCAATAAGTACACGAAAAAGCTCACACCAGATAAAATGCAGCAAGAAAGAGTTTAATCCAAATTCAATATGTGATGCAGCAAGCAAGAGTTTAATCCAACTTCAAAACGTAAGCGCTTCTGTCCCTTAACACATTAAAACAGGAACTTCATCAGACAAATTACTTTAAAATCAGCCTCCTTTTAAAGCATAGAACTTGTGACCTCACTTCCTCTCCCCCATTCACATACAAAGGAGTTTTTTGTTAAAAAAAGCCCACATACTCCCTGTATGTGAATGGGGAGAGGAACTGAGGTCACAAGTTCTATGCTTTAAAAGGAGGCTGATTTTAAAGCAATTTGTCTGATGAAGTTCCTATTTTAATGTGTTAAGGGATGAAAGCGCTTACTTTTTGAAGATGGATTAAACTCTCACTTGCTTCATCATGTTTTGAATTTGGATTAAACTCTTTCTTGCCGCATTTCATCTGGTGTGAGCTTTTTTCGTGGACTTATTGGTTCGTTGTTTACAATTTCTGTTCCCACACACACACACACACACACACACACACACACACATATATATATATACATATATATGTATATGGATCCCTTCAGAAGCTCAAAGTTTCAAAATTTCGAACTTCAAAAGGCCAAGACCATAAGATTGAAGTTTTGAAACTTCAAATGTTCTGTACAGCATGGAATGGGATATTTACTGTTTTCCTCACTGTAGTGCGATCTCTGAGTTGGTCTATTTAATTAGCAGGGGGTGTGGGGGGTGCAGGGGGGCTTGCCCCCTCCAAAAACATAAAAAAAATTGTTTTTTATTTTGTTTCATTAGGTTTTCGAAGTTACAAAACTTTGATTTTATGGTCTCTCTGCCATTTGAAGTTCAAAGTTTTGAAACTTCGAGCTTCTGAAGTAGATCTATAAATATGTGAACACTCAAAAGAGCACAGAAAAAAAAAAAAACATTGATCATTTTACACTGAATGCAAAGATATCAAAAAGAAAAAAAAAAGAGCAAAAGAGTATTTTGCACATAGGGACAAACGGCCTATACACAGCACACACCCCTTGCTGATTATACCAACTCCTAGTTTGAACTACAGTGGGGAAAGGGCAAATTCATAGATCCTGCTGCATTGCAATCTTGAATGCACAACTGCCAGCTGTTAGAAAAGAGTATTTGCTCTTCTAAGTATTCACTCAACTTGTATGCCTATATACGTGTCTGTGTATGTATATATACACACATATATATATATATATATATATATATATATATATATATATATATATATATATGTATCTTAACTTGTATGCCTATATACATGTCTGTGTGTGTGTGTATATATATATATATATATATATATATATATATATATATATATATATGGGTCTACTTCAAACCATCAAAATGCAACAATATTGAATTATAAAACATTGAGATGGAAATAATGAAACACCAAAACACCGAAGGACGACATGCTCGAACTATGGAATATCGACTCAGGTAGTGTGGATGTCAGGTAGCACACAATAGTATAGAATGAAGATCATGGTACAGCAGGGAACAGGAAATTTACTCTTACCCCACTGCATTGCGAGCTCAGAGTTGGTAAATGTAATTTAGGGGGTGGGGGGGTGCAGAGGGCTTCCCCCTGCAAAACTCTTTCAGGAATATGTGCTTGTTAGATTTAGTTCAATTTTCCGTGGTTGGAACATTTCATCCTTCAGTGCTCTTGCATTTCGTTGTTTCCATCTCAATGTCTTGTAATTCGATATTGTGGTATTTCAATGGCCTGACATAGACCCATATGTGTATGTATATATATTTATTTTATTTTTTATTTATTTTATATTTGTTAACTGGGAGGGTTTGACTGGACACATGTCCATTTAAAGCGGAGGCCCGGGGAGAAAAGCTCCATGTTACACTATTAGCATTTATACATTTCTAAGTGTTCTTAATGGCATATTTAGGTGTTACAATATATCAAAGTAGTACAAAAATAAAAATTTACACAGCATGTAATGCATCTAGTAAAACAAACAATTAGTAGATGACTAAAATTATTTTTTCTCATATACATTCTCATTCACATATACATTTATACATTCACATTTGCATAGACATATATATATATATATATATATATATATATATATATATATATATATATGTGCTCACACCCACACATCGAAAAGTATAGGTATTGAGGTAAGACCAAGATGAGAAGATGAGGAGATCTAATAAGGTATATACCTTTCTCAGCTAGAGATTGTATCCTTTATCAGGTAAGATTTAATAACATACAAGTATTGGTATGTTTTACTCTATGGTTCTGATGCTGAGTTTGGAGGTAAGTGTAAACATATTAGCAAGGCTATATAAGGAAAGTGTTAGAGACTATCAGAATCGTTACAACTGTGCATAGTTATTGTTTGCCCTGGGGAGTAGCAAGAGCAAAGCCAATTGTCTGCATAATGGGATTTCAGGAGATATTTTAATTAAGTACTAGAAGTAGTGGTAGTTATATGGCTTGGGAGTGAGTTCCAATTTTGGGCTATTGTGCAGGCAAAGAGTGACTTTCCTGCTTCATTTTTATGTCTAATTACATGAATGATGTTTTGGCTCCTAGATCTCAGGGCTCTAGTGGTGGTGTAGGGCTGAATTAGTTGCTGGTGTGCAGGTGTAGTAGTAGAGTGCATGTGCTACTGAGACTTGATTAATTCGTAGTAGCTGAGGAAGCTGCAGCCACTTGAGTTGCATTAGGGAATGATAGTGATGGGACCTATTCGTGGAGTCTGTAGCAAACTTGGCAATCTTCTTGTAACATGATTCCAGTTTGCGAAGTTTGGTAAAGTGAAGATCAGTAAGGACAGAGGAGGCATAAAGAAGGATGGAAAGGAGGTGGGTTCTTGCATTAGTGGCTTTGGTCTGTTTAGTCATGAACTGTTTGTTTCTATAGACGAGTCCTAATTTTCTGTTCACCTTTTTGATGGTTTGTGCTATGTGGATATCAAACCTCAGGTGATTATCAATCTCTACTCCTAGTAGTTTTGTGTGGTTGGTTGGTGAGATTTGAATATTATCTTTGGAGTATATGATGAGGCTATAGTTTAAGGTAGGTGATCTGTCAGGGGTAAATAGGATTAGTTTTGCTTTCTTGGGATTAAGAAGTAGTTTTATGTTAGAAAACCAGGTTTCAGCTAGAGTAAAGTTATTTTGGATAAGGGTATGTAGTTCCATAATGCTGGGGTTAGCACATATTATGGTGGTTTCATCAGCATACTGTACTACTGAGGCAGTGGGCAATGAAGAAGAGATGTCATTAGTGAAAAGAGAGAACAACAGTGGACCAAGGATTGATCCTTGGGGGACTCCTATCGATATTGGTAAGAGGGAAGACAGTTTTCCTTGCCAAAGGACTGCTTGTTGAAGTTCTTTTTAGGTAGCTGTTGAACCATAGTATAGTGGAGGAGCATATGTTTAGACTAGATAGAGTATTGAGGAGAATATTGTGATTAACCATGTCAAAGGCTTTTGATAAGTCCAAGAAAATGAATGATACGAAAAGACCTTTGTTTCTGTAGTGGTTGCTGTGTTGGTGAAAGATAGAAGAGCGGTGGTGGTACTATGGGAGGGTCTGAAGCCATGTTGGGAATTGGATAGTAGTTTGTTTTGTTGGAGGTACTGCGTTTGTTGCACATGAACAACTCTTTCTAAAGTTTTTGATAAGGGGGATAGTATGGCTATTGGGCGATAGTTGGTCAGCTTTAAGCAGTTGCCTCCTTTGTGTAGAGGAACAATGTGGAATGTTTTCCCTAAGGTAGGTACTTTGTGTTCTGAAATTGACCTATTTATGAGAACTGACACTGGATATGATATGGCCTCTGCTGATATTTGAAGGAAATCTGCAGGAAGTTTATCAGTTGCTAGTGTGGTTGGTTTAACTTCTTAAGGAGGTTTGAAATCCTTTTAGTGGACACTGGTTGCAGGGAAAAGCTAGAGGTGTTGTTATTTGCATTACTGTTGATTGTAGTGGATGACTGTATTGGAGTGCCATAGTTTTTTTGGATACTAGCTAGGTTTTGTACTGTTTCTGTAAAGAATTTATTAAATTGACTAGGTGCATGATAGTCAAGGATTTGTAGGAAGATTGAGTTGAAATACTGTACAGCTTCATCGAGAGGTAACTGCTTGGGGGGGACCTATTGCAGCAATGTAGTGCTTTATTAAAGTCATTGGCTATGAAGTTTATTTTAGTTCATAGGTTCATACTAGGCTATCTGCCCTAGGGCATTTATAAGCCTAGCCCAGAGTTTTGTGGCTTTCGCCACCCCTTTTGTTTGAAGGATACTATGCCCATTATTTTGCTGTGCCTCTGTCAAGCAGTGACACTGAGGTTATCCCTGGGGTATACCTGCGATCTCCCATCCATTGGTCAAGATTTCTCTTGAACAAAGCCAGCGAGGTGCTCTGCCTCACATGTACTGGGATTCTGTTCCACAGCATAGGGAGTCTCTGGGTGATGAATCTGTCCCTCCAGCACGTCCTATTAATAGCTGTGTTAAGATTTAAGTCTCTTGCCCTTGTAGTTCTGATGGATTTAGATTTTTTGAGGTGAAGCATATTCATTAATTCCGGGTTGGACATGGCCTTGTATGTCAGGCACAGGTTACCTCTGAGCAGACGGTAAGCGACTGAATAGAGCTGGAGTTCCTTCAGTTGGGCAGCATAAGACATATTTTTGAGAACTTTTATCCTTTTGGTGAGGAACTTTTGGGGCCTTTCCAATTGCTGCAGGTGTCGGGTCAGATACATTCTGAATGGGGTATTGTACTCAGTCATTGGTCTGATGAGTGATGAGTACAGGGGAATGATGACCTCCCTTGATCTAGATGTGAATCCCTTCATGATCAGGTGGGCAATGTAGAAGGTCTTCCTAACTACTTTGGCAACGTGAGTGTCAAACGAAAGGTTACTGTCAACCTGGGTCCCCAGATCCCTGATAACATCTTCTGTGCTTAGTGGATTGCCACCTATATGGTAACTAGGGGTAACCTTGTTTTTCCCAAAGGGTATGACTATGCATTTTTTGGCGTTTAACTTTAGGCCATGGCTCTGGCACCAGTTATCTGTCTCTATGAGACCCTTCTGAAGGATATCTGTGTCAGATGGGTTTTCAACTATGGTGCCCAGTTTGCAGTCATCTGCAAACTTTGTCAGCCATAATCCTCCTGTGTTTGCTTGTACTTCTGAAAAGTAGATGCTGAACAAGAATGGGCCCAGGACTGAGCCCTGTGGGACACCACTTGTGACAGGCTTGGAGTCTGACATGGCGCCAGCAACTCTGACCCTGTGGGTTCTGTCACTTAGCCAGTTTGCAACCCATCTTGTGACGTATGGGTTTACATTTAACCTGGTGAGTTTTTCAATGATACCCGAGTGGGGTATTGTGTCGAAAGCCTTTGCCAGGTTAAGGTAGGCTGTGTGGACTGCCTTGCCCTCGTCAATGGCCTTGGTGACTGTTTTGAAAAAGTCAACCAAGTTTAAAAGGCACAATCTGCCCTTGACAAAGCCAAACTGGTTTGGATCCAATGTCTGCAAGTCCTCTATGTCTTTATTTATGAGTTCCATTATGATCCTCTCCATAGCTTTGCAGACCAGGCTTGTCAAGCTGATGGGACGGTAGTTTCCGGGGTCGGTGGAGGCACCTCCTTTGTGAAGTGGGACTACCGTTGCCGTACGCCACTCCTTGGGTACGTATCCTGAGGTGAGGCTAAGATTAAACAGCTGCCCTAACTGTGGGTTTAATTCCTCATTGAGTTCGTGGAGCACACAACTGGGGACACCATCTGGTCCCATGGATGCTGTGTTTTTCGCCTTGGAGAGAGCAGTTCTCACCTGAGCATTTGAGATGTTTGGGGGGCGCTACAATCCTCTGGTATAGATATCTCCCCTTTTGGGGGGGGGGGAATTTGCACTGAACTACTCTGAGGATAGGTAGGTTGGAGAGATGGTGGGATCTATTCCTGATTAGGTAGGTGAGTGGATGGTCACTTAGACTGTCAAGCAGACAGACTGATTGTTGTACAATAGAGGAATAAGATACCAGAATCCAATCAAGAATGGATTGACATTTGGATGTTTTGTTAGTCCTAGTGGGGGTAGTTATTATTTGGTTGAACCCATGGAGGTTGATGTGATCTAAGGGATAGTGGTTGGAGCAGTTGACCCAGTCTATGTTAA
Source organism: Protopterus annectens (assembly GCF_019279795.1). Classification (NCBI taxonomy): domain Eukaryota; kingdom Metazoa; phylum Chordata; order Ceratodontiformes; family Protopteridae; genus Protopterus; species Protopterus annectens. Next base: position 1,424,376,853 of record NC_056732.1, read on the forward strand.
AATCACCTAGTAGTATGGTTTCATAAGGGAGAGAGTTTGAGAACCAATTTAACAGGTTTTCCATTATAGGAATGTTATTACCTGGAGGGAGGTATGCACCTGCAATTATAATTTGTTTCCTGGTGTTTAGTTTAAATTTGGCGAGGATAAGTTCTATCTCATTGATTTTGTGGGTATTATAATAAACTAGTTCCAGGGTGTGGTGATTTTGAAATAGTATTGCTACATCTCCACCCTTTTTCCCTATTCTGTCTCTTTGTATGATATCATAACCTGGGGCTATGATCTCATTGTTGTGGTGATCAGGTTTGAGCCATGTTTCTGTTAGTACCACTATGTCAGGTTTATACAAGGCTAATAAGGCATGCAGGTCATGAATTTTGTTCAGATTGTGTGAGGAGAAGGTATAGACAGTAGGAAGAATATAGGGGCTAAACCAGAAGTGACTTTGGTGGAGAGATAAGTAACTAACATAGAGTGTGGATGGGCAGATAGGAAGGGAGCTAGGAGGACAAGTAGAGAGCTTGAGGTGAGGGGGGTTGGGTATGCAGAGATGTGTTTCAGCTGACCAGGTGTAATAGCTAAAAAAAACACACTAGTATGCTAGGAGGACTGGGCATTTTCTATATAGTTAACACATTCTTTGCTTTGGTTTACTAGCACATTTGCCGGAGAGGATTCACAGAAGTTCAGAACTCAGGGGGTGGGTGCTCTTCTCTTACTTGGTTCAGGTTTGTAAGACCTTAATATTGGAGCCTGGGACCTGTAAAATAAAGATGAAAAGAAAAAAAGTAAACAGTTGAGCTGATCTGGGTAGCATTCGTGAAAGTAAGGCAGTTAGTAGGTTGAAGTATAGGGATATAAGGAGAAGGTTACAAGTAAGGAGATGAAGTATAGACAGTTAGGGTGCATCTGAGTGGAATAATAATGTATGAAAGGATTCAAGTAGGAGAACAGTGGTGGAAGTAAGATTATTGTTTGAAAGAGAATGATGGAAGGAATAACAGACAGGAGAGGTGACGGAGTAGTGGAGAGTTAGGAGTACGTATGGAGATATGCAGATTAGAATAACAAATCTTACAATGCTTTACAACAATTGGCTTATTACAGTTACTGGCTATGAGAAGATTACTTGCAGTAAGTATAATATTAATCACAGTAATGTTAACAGGTTCTTAATGATTTACATCACTAAAGCTAGGTTTATACAACAGCTTAATTAAAATAGGATCTCAGTGTAATTCATATCAATGCTAGCAGGCTCTTAAAGTTCCAGTTCGCTAGGCAGTGATTCAGCAATAAGTTAATAATTTGGAAACAAGCGTAATACAGGCTTAACACATTAAGGAAGAATGTATTCAATATTAGGTAAGTGTATAAGTAATACAATTTAAGAGTGTGTATTTAAAAAAATAGGGCTAACTATTATAATATGTACTACTGGTATAGATTGAGAATATACACTTTCAATATCTCCAATTTAGGCATAGGGCAAACAGTAGCAGTGTTTAGCAAATGAAATTATTTCAGTTTACAAATTTTTCTGGGTATACATAGTTATTGGAGTACACTATAAGTTAATTATCTAGGGGAAATGCAGCTATTTGAGTACAGAGGCTACAGTTAAAATACCCACATATGCTTATAGGAGGTTAGAACTGGCAGGCGTACAATGCAGTGTGGTAAACAACGTTGCCTGCAGTTAAGGAGTAGGAGCTGATGGGGATACTGCCCAGTCAATTAAAAACTCTATATGTTATACAAGTATAACAAAAAAATGCCGTTAATTCAATGAAAGAAAACACATGGTGGAATTCCATGACATCAGAAATGGCTTTCACAGTGCACATAGAAACAGTTAAGTACAGCAGAATACATTATTTCAACAGTTTGCTAAAAACGTCAGTTGTACAGCTTGGCAAAAAAAAAATAAATAAAAACACTTGGCATTATAAACTTCACTAAATTTACATTGAAAATGCGACTCTTACAGCAGAAAATGTAGTAGAAAAGCATTACCTAAACAATTTGAAATGAGCACTAGTTCTACAGCTTGGTAAATTATACAACTAGCTAGAATGCACGTGGCAGTATAACATTTTACAGTATTACCTTGGAAACACGATTCCGAGTGCCTAATATCACAATCGGAATTCTCCTTTAATATAACAACACCATTAATGCAGATTATCCCATAAATAAATGGACCAACAAGCAATAGCAGAGGGCAGTTTAACAATGATGCCAATAGAAAACAGTGAGGACCAATATAAACTCCAATCAGTTGTTAGAAAAGTACTGCTTAATCAACTATTTCAAAAACACTACTCGCTAGGAAGTACAAGCGGGAAGTTTACTCATGAGGTACATGTGAGAGTACTGTATGTTAAAAGCTAAGAAACAGAGCCAAATGTAGCAATGTATAACTTAAGAAAGTCCTAAAATCGAGAACCTACCCGGCCAACTTGTCCACACAACAGCGTTAGGGGGTTAGAAACTAAAAGAAATGGTGCAGCAGTCTAAGTGTGGCTCTTTAAAGCCGCAAAGCATCATGGGAGGGAAGGATAATGTAGTTGTACGAGAGAACAGAAAGGAATATTATACCATGAACCCCCCAAAACGTGCACGCTGATTGGCCAGCGTGCCCGTTGTAAATCGAGTTATACTAATGGAAAAAGGTCCGGTCGCCCGGACTTTTTTCCATTAGTATAACTCGTTTTTTTTTAAAACACTGTCTCGCTATGTTAAATGGGTTTAACATAGCGAGACAGCTTTAAAATAAGCAACGGAGATCTCCATTGCTTATTTTAAAGCTGTCTTGCTATGTTAAACCCATTTAACATAGCGAGACAGTGTTTTAAAAAAAAGCAACGGAGAAAGCAAGATCTCCGTTGTTTTTTTTTTTTTAGTGTTTCGCTATGTTAAATGAGTTTAACATAGCGAGACAGTTTTAAAATAAGCAACGGACTTATTTTAAAACTGTCTCGCTATGTTAAACTCATTTAACATAGCGCAACGGAGATCTTGCTTTCTCCGTTGCTTTTGCCCACAGCTCTGATGTACTGCGCAGGCGCGCAGTACATCAGAACTGCCGCGGATGCCAGACATCTGCAGAAGGGCAGCAAACAGGCATTATACTATGCCATTATTTAAGAAAAGTAATAGTTTCTTTTCTTAAATAATGTCATGGTATAATAGCAATAACCCACGCCTGGGTGTGGGTAATGCTAAATTTACCCACGGTTGGCTTTGTTTGGTCCCATTACCCACACCCAGGCGTGGGTTATTGCTATAATATATAAATGGAAGTGCTAGGTGATGTAGTTCTGTCCTAGAAGAGGCACGGTGATAGAAAAAAAAAACAATCAGTGAGAGGCTTTTCAGCAGGACAGACTTATTATCTCTCTTACAGATTAAGTCCTTTTATTTTGTTTTGCTCAAGGCTATGGAGGAGGGTTTAACATACAAGAAGCAAGACTGGGGATGGGGGAAAATGCATACTACACTGTAAGCAAGGCTAGGAAGATAAGTGGGGTGATAGGGGGGCTCTTGGGTCAGGGTTGGGTGAGTGAGAGTCTGTGTGGCTGAAGTAGATTGTGTGAGAAGAAGGTATAGAAAGTAGTAAGAATATAGGGGCTAAAACAGAAGTGACTTTGATGGTAAGATAAGGAACTGACAGAGAGCGTGGATGGGCAGATAGGAAGGGAACTAGGAGGATAAGTAGAGAGCTTGAGGGGTTGGGTACGCAAAGATGTGTTTATATATATATATATATATATATATGTGTGTGTGTGTGTGTGTGTGTGTGTGTGTGTGTGTGTCTGTGTATGTTTAACATATAATGAAGGGTGCTTTATGCAATCTATATTGTGGAAGAACAACCACAGATAATGTGATGACCTCTTGTCAAATCTTGTAATATCACATATGTGGAATCTCTTTTGGCTGTTGCTGAAATATTGGTATGTTAGGTTCATAGGTTCATAGGTTTATAGGTTCATACTAGGCTATCTGCCCTAGGGCATTTATAAGCCTAGCCAGAGTGTGTGTGTGGCTTCTGCTCCCCCTTGGAATGATAATACTGTGCCCATTTAGGGTTTAGTTTACTGTGCCTCTGTCTAGTAGTGACATAGAGATGACCCCCGGGGTAAACCTATGATTTCCCATCCACTCGTCAAGATTTCTCTTGAAGAGCGTCAGTGAGGGGCTCTGCCTAACATGGACTGGGATTCTGTTCCAGAGTGTAGGGAGCCTCTGGGTTATGAATCTGTCCCTCCAGCATGTCCTATTTATTTCTGTGTTGAGGTTCAAGTCTCTCACTCTCATGGCTCTGGTGGATTTGGATTTTTTCAGGTGGAGCATGTCCATTAATTCCAGATTGGACATGGCCTTCTACGTCAGGCATAGATCTCCTCTGAGTAGGCGGTATGCGACTGAATAGAGCTGGAGTTTCTTCAGTCTGGCAGCATATGACATATGTTTGAGACCCTTGATCCTCTTGGTGAGGTACTTCTGGGGTCTTTCTAACTTCTGCAGGTGCCGGGTAAGATACATACCAAATGGGGCATTGTACTCAATCATGGGCCTGATAAGGGAAGAGTATAGGGGCAAAATGACCTCTCTTGATCTAGATGTGAATCCTTTCATGATAATGTAGGCAATATAGAAGGTCTTCCTAACCACCTTGGCAATGTGGGTGTCAAATGAGAGGTCACTGTCAACTTGGGTCCCTAGGTCCCTGATTACTTCTTCCATAATTAATGGATTACCACCTATGTGGTAATATGTGGGTACAAGGGTATGACTATACATTTTTTGGCGTTCAGTTTAAGGCCATGGCTCTGGCACCAGTTATCCATTTCTGTGAGGCCTTTCTGAAGAATGCTAGTGTCCGCTGGAGTATCAGTTATGGCGCCCAGCTTGCAGTCATCTGTGAACTTTGTCAGCCACAATCCTCCTATGTTTGCTTGTACTTCTGAAAAATAAATGCCGAATAAGAGGGGTCCCAGGACCGAGCCCGGTGAGACACCACTTGTGACTGGCTTAGAGTCTGACACGGCTCCAGCAATTCTGACCTTGTGGGTTCTGTCCTTTAGCCAGTTTGCAACCCATCTTATGACATATGGGTTTACATTTAAGCTGGTGAGCTTGTCTATGATGCCTGAGTGGGGTATTGTGTCGAAGGCTTTTCCAAGGTCAAGGTAGGCTGTGTGAACTGCCTTACCCTCATCAATGGCCTTAGTGACTGTTTCAAAAAAGTCACCCAGGTTCAAAAGGCAGGATCTGCCCTTAACAAAGCCGAATTGGGTAGGATCAAGTGTCTGTAGGTCCTCAATGTCTTTGTTTATGAGTTCCATAATGATCCTCTCCATAGCTTTGCAGACCAGGCTCGTCATGCTTATGGGGCGGTAATTTCCAGGGTCCGTAGAAGCACCTCCTTTGTGGAGTGTAACCGCTGTTGCTGTACGCCATTCTTTGGGTATGTTTCATAGTTTCATAGTTTAGTACTAGGCAATCTGCCCTGGGATATTTACAAGCCTAGCCATAGTGATGTGGCTTTCGCCACCCCATGTAATAGTACAAAAGTGTACAGAATAGATTTAGAATACTGTGCCTCTGTCTAGCAGTGACACAGTGAAGACCCCCTTACATAATAGATTTAGTTTACTGTGCCTCTGTCTAGTAGTGACACAGAGATGACCCCTGGGGTAAACCTACGATCTCCCATCCATTCGTCAAGATTTCTCTTGAAGAGAGTCAGTGAGGGGCTCTGCCTAACATAAACTGGGATTCTGTTCCAGAGCATGGGAAGCCTCTGAGTTATGAATCTGTCCCTCCAGCATGTCCTATTCATATTTGTGCTGAGGTTTAAATCTTTAGCTCTCGTGGTTCTGATGGATTTGGATTTTTTGAGGTGGAGCATGTCCATCAATTCCTGATTGGACATGGCCTTGTACGTCAGGCACAGATCACCTCTGAGTAGGCGGTATGCCACTGAATAGAGCTGGAGTTTCTTTAGTCTGGCAGCATATGAGATATGCTGGAGACCCTATGTATCCTGTAGTAAGGCTAAGTTTAAACAGCAGCCTTATGTGCAGGTTTAGTTCCTCTTGGAGTTCATGTACCATGCAACCCGGGAAACCGTCTGGTCCCATTGATGCTGTGTTTTTAGCTTTGGAGAGGGTGGCTCTCACCTGGACATCTGTTATGTCAGGGAGGCTACATTCAGCTGGGATAGATATTTCTCCTTTTGGGGGGGGGGATTAGCACTGAACCTGTCTGCCAGTATGTTGGCAATATCTGTGGGTTCAGTGTATTTTTTGTCATTTTGAATTAACTCTGAGCATATCTGGGAGTTTCCACCCAGGTTTCTAACATAACTAAAGAAGGCCTTGTGATTATCTTTAGTGTCTTTTGAGATTTTTCTCTCAAAGTTGGCCTTGGATGATTTTATGAGTGATCGTAGTTTTTTGCTAGTACTGATCAGAGATGCCTTCCCTTTTTGGGATTTTGCTCTGTCCTTTAGTAGCTTCCTCCTCCTGTTGTAAAGTTTGTTTATGGCTGGGGTCCACCAGACAGGACACCTGCCTTTGGGGGAAAGGGTCTTGGTTTTATTTGGGATTGCATGATCCATGCATTCTTGAAGGTGTCCGTAAAAAGCATTTATAAAGGATTCAGCGGTGTGGGCTGTGGTTTCCACTGGCCCAGGGGCCTTGAAGGATACCACTTCAGTCTTAAGAAGTGTGAAGTCAGCTTTTGAGAAGTTCCTCACTGTGGTCATTTGTGCTGGGGGTTGGGGCGGGATGTGGATTTCCAGTGAGATTAGTTTATGGTCTGATCTCACCAGTGAGGGGTATACTTCCAGTGTGGAGCATTGTGTCCCCATGTTTGTGATGATCAGGTCTAGTATATTATCTCTTCTTGTGGGAGTGGTGACTAGTTGTTCCATCGCATTTGAGTTTATGAATTCTAGGAACCTTTGGGCTAGGGTGTTGGGGCTTGAGTAATGCTCCCAGTCTATGTTTGGGTAGTTGAAGTCTCCCAATATGATGGCATTTGGAGAGACATTCATACTCTCCAGTGTCTTCAGGAAGGCTGAATGGGGCTCCTGAGTTTGAGAGGGTGGTCTATAGCATGCTGCAAACTGTAGGGCAGTTTTGCCTATGGTTAGTTGCACATGGATGGTCTCTGATGCTTCGTGCATTGCCACTAACCTGGAGGTGTGGGTGTCTTTGATGAATATGGGCACCCCCCCTCCCTTTGTGGTTTGGTTCAAGTTTTGGGGCCAAAATGCATGATATGAGGTATAACATGGTAGTGCTGGGGTGCTCTCAGGAGCCTTGAACCAGGTTTCAGTCACTGCACAGACATCGATGCTCTCCATACTGAGGAGGGCTTCGAGAGCCTACATCTTGAGGTTTAGACTTCTGGCATTGAGCAGCATTACCCTTAGTTTTTTTTCACTTGTGTTTTCTAGGGAGGTGGGTTTGTCTTTTGAGCCTTGCCTAAAAAAGGCACTATGGGGGTGGCAAGAGCCTTTGCCAATATCCGGAAGCCTAGGGGTGACAGGTGCAAGCCATCCCTTGTGGAGCAGCGTGGCTTGACAAGCATGTCATCCCAAGCAGACAGACATTGGATCCCCCTAGAATGACACCAGTAATTGAGCCACTTATTAAAGCTGATCATTTTGTCTTTGTACTGTGGCATCATTCTTGGTGAGGGCAAGATGCTGCTCAGGGTCAGGTTCAGGGTCATACCGGTCTGAGCTACATAATCAGAGTGCTCCTCTATGTCTCTTTTCATATAGTCCAGGGAGGTACGCCTCAGGTCATTCACGCCGGCATGAACAATGACTGAGTCATATTTGTACTTGCTTTGGAGTGACCTGAGTGCTTGTGTTATGTGTTGGATTCTAGCGCCCGACAGGCAGCTTACTGTAACCTTTTCCTTGTTCAGTCTGGTGAGTGGGACGTCAGTGTGTCTGACTATAGAGTCACCTATTACAAGTATATCAGGCATGTTGTTTGGCCTTAAGGGCTGTGACTGTTTGGCACACTGCCTTAGAGAAATATGTGTTGCATGTGCTATGTTTTGAGGTAGTGGTTTCTTGGATGTCTGCTTTGGAGGCCTCTGCTATTTTGGTAGATTTTTAATTAGAGCCTCCAAGTATGTTTTTGTGGGTTTATGTGTTTGGTTTGCAGTTGTGTTTGGTCTATGTGAGACTGGGTTTGTGTTGTGTGTGGTTACCTTCTCCTCCTGACTGGTCTTGCCAGTACTGAGTCGAGAGAGCTCAGCCTCCAGTTTGGCTATATAGTTGCATCTCTCACATATATTTGTATTTGTTGGGAGGAGGAGAGGGTTGTCTGTGTACATGAGGCAGTTGTAACATTGCCTCAAGATTCCCAGATTCACCAGCTGAACTGGAGAGGATGCCAGTAATTGCCCTCTTGACATGCTAGAATAGTATAGGGGATTGCTGAGTAACTGAGTCAGAAAGGACCTAAAGGGAAATGGGTACTAAAGGGGATTGTAGGTGGATGTGGTGCTTTCTTTTGTTTAAGAGTGCTTTACTTGTGTAAAAATGCTATAAGAGCAAGTGCTGGGCTTTTTAGATAGAGAATAGACTGATTTTATTGATGGTAGAGTGATTTTAAGGGAAAAACTGAAGAGAAGACTTGGCGGAGCCAGAAATAGTGTAAACTTGTTTAACCGGCGCTGCGCTATGCGCACAATCACGCAAAGCCGCGCAAACGCAGATTTTTATACAGGGAACTTCAAAAGAGCTATAAATGGTCCAAAATGACCAATTACTACTAGATCTTGTGCTGAGGTCAATCCTTCAGAGACAGATAGGCTGCTCAAGGCTCCTGACTCCCACTGGTGAGCAAAGAAACTTGCTTCTATCCAAGTAAGGCAATGGGCAACACAGGAACTATCCCAAAGTCCAGAATACAGCAAAGCCTGTATAATGGACTATTCTAGTCAAGGAAAGGTGGGAAAACAAGGATTTTTTTTTTGTAAGAAAACTACAGAAAAATGCAGAGAAACAGAAGTATATTAAATGCACAGGCTAGCACACTTGAGTGGGCAGCCTCAACAATTAAATTAAACAAACAAACGTTAACTTAAGTGCAGGTAATACAAACACTAAATACAGATAAAATAGCAGTTAAAACTTTGTTTACAGCAAGAAAAGAAGGTCGCACAGGTAGAAACAGCAAAAATATACATAAATCTGGAAAGTAGTCACTTTTTCAGTTCTCTGCTGCTAGCACCACTCTGCAGGACCACGAGGAGCTGTTGCTGAGTAGTATAGTCGAAAAAAAATGCTCAGAGGCGGAATTTTATACAGGGAACTTCAAAAGAGCTAGAAATGGTCCAAATCAACCAATTACTACTAGATCTTGTGCTGAGGTCACTCCTTCAGGGACAGATAGGCTGCTCAAGGCTCCCCACTCCCACTGGTGAGCAAAGAAACTTCCTTCTATCCAAGTAAGGCAATGGGCAACACAGGAACTATCCCAAAGTCCAGAATACAGCAAAGCCTGTATAACGGACTATTCTAGTCAAGGAAAGGCGAGAAAACAAGGATTCTTTTTGTTTTTTGTTTTTTTTTTTTTTGTAAGAAAACTACAGAAAAATGCAGGAAAACAGCGGTATATTAAATGCACAGGCTAGCGCATATGAGTGGGCAGCCTCAACAGTTAAATTAAACAAACAAACTTTAACTTAAGTGCAGGTAATAAAAACACTAAATACAGATAAAATAGCAGTTAAAACTTCGTTTACAGCAAGAAAAGAAGGTCGCACAGGTAGAACCAGCAAAAATATACTTAAATCTGAAAAGTAGTCACTTTTTTCAGTTCTCTGCTGCTAGCACCACTCTGGAGGACCACGAGGAGCTGTTGATGAGTAGTATAGTTGAAAAAAAAATGCTCGGAGGCGGATTTTTATACAGCAAACTTCAAATGAGCTAGAAATGGTCCAAAATGACCAATTACTACTAGATCTTGTACTGAGGTCACTCCTTCAGGGACAGATAGGCTGCTCAAGGCTCCCCACTCCCACTGGTGAGCAAAAAAATTTCCTTCTATCCAAGTAAGGCAATGGGCAACACAGGAACTATCCCAAAGTCCAGAATACAGCAAAGCCTGTATAACTGACTATTCTAATCAAGGAAAGGTGGGAAAACAAGGATATTTTTTTGTTTTTTTGTTTTTTTTTTTGTAAGAAAACTACAGAAAAATGCAGGGAAACAGCAGTATATTAAATGCACAGGCTAGCGCACTTGAGTGGGCAGCCTCAACAGTTAAACTAAACAAACAAACTTTAACTTAAGTGCAGTAATAAAAATGCTAAATATAGATAAAATAGCAGTTAAAACTTTGTTTACAGCAAGAAAAGAAGGTCGCATAGGTAGAAACAGCAAAAATATACTTAAATCTGGAAAGTAGTCACTTTTTTTTGGCTTGCCACAAATGCTGCATTATATAGAATCTGTGGGTTTCAAAGAGAAAAGAAAAGCTGATTTTCATGTTTTATTTAAAGTTTATCTTTTGTATTAGCTGTGTTCTTGCAAACTCAGACAAAGTAAATGTAGAGATTGGGCTGTGGGAAAGACCTGCAAAGACGAAGGTGCAGGGGGTGAATTGTTTTGCAAAAATGGTCAGTATTTCATATTATTGTAGTATCATAGAAACTATATCATATAAGCAATCCAAGGATCATGTACGCTTAGCTAGAATCTACCTTCAATGGGCACCTCCTGCCTCCATTAGGGCAAAACAGGTTTGTCTGGGGAAAATTAAATGGATATCCATTCAAGTGTCAAAGCTCCTCTTAAAGGTAGCTAGAATATCCCTATGTTTAATAGATATTAATAATTTATTCCAAAGATGTATTAAGTATTGACAGATAAATTCATCCAACTAGTTGGGTTCTGTTTATTTTTTTAGTGTAGATCTGCATCCTCTGTACAAGTGTTTGTGACTCATTGGTTTTGTGAAGGTGAAAAAGATACAGGAAGGTGATGTCCTTTGTGACAAAAACAATTCGCACATAGAAACCTACAAGAAACAGTATACACTGATAGAGGTTTGAGTCTGTCTTAATAATTTAGGATCTTTTGATCAGTGATTTTGTAATGCATTTACACATTTTCATGCCAAAAGGGGCATTATATCTTATAGCTGGTCATTTAAGGGTAAGGACTAATGCAAAAACAAGTTATTTACAGTAAATGAGATGCCTTTGGCTACTAGCTGGCTCAGATAAAAGGATATCTCTCACCATTGTTGGAGCATGGTGGTCAAAGAATAGAGAGATGTCACTGGCTGTCCCAAGATTTTTAATGACTGAAACAGTCTGGATTGAAGTGTCATCTGTTTTATAGATACCATAATAGTTACATTTGCTAAATGTATAGTGTACTTTATTTGCATTTAATTTGAAGTCATTATATTCCTACCATGATCTAGTTCTGTTTTTTAGCTTCACAGTATGAGATGTCAGTGAACTACAATACCTGACTTGCAGTGATTAGCAAACTTAACTAGCCAAAGGTCACTGCTTTTAGTCTGATGATTGGAAAAAGGGATAGTCAGTCCCAGCACAAAGCCCTGATGTACATTAATAGTCACTGTTTTGTTTCTAAAGTGATTTGTTCTACTTGAACTGCATGTCATTGTTCAGACAACCAGTTTGCTTTCCACTTCTCATATTGTAACCTACATGGAGAATACTGTTAAAGGCTTTGATTATATCTGGGCATGCTCTGTGGGCTGCAGAGTGTCTATCCACACCTTCTGAGATCTTTTCAATAACGTTAAATTTAATTGTCATGGCTACCCATTGACAAATCCATATTGATATGGCTTTAAGGCAAGAAGGTTTTAAAACATTGACATTTAAGAAATATGATATGATGTGCTCCATAGCATTACATATTAGATTTGAGTTCTGATGGATATATAGATGCTGCGTCTAAATTATTGCCACCCTTATGCAAGGGCAACACAACATCCATTTTCCATGCTTCAAAAACATAGTGTTTGGGGAGTTTTGGCTTAAACTGCTTTTAGAGAGTCTCAAGATAGGTCAATTTGAAACTGTTTATTAGATAACCAGGTACATTGTTGTAGCTTATGGCTGTGGTATTTATGTCCTTGGAAAGGACAGTTAAATGTGTTGCATGGTAATTAAAGGAGGGGGCAGGGAGTCAGGGATCTTTGAAAATTAAAAACTTTAGCTCCTGTGAAGTTAGCATTAAATTTATCAGCTAGTATACTGGAGATATCCTCAGATGAAGAGTAGGTAGCATAAATATGAATTACCTCAGAACATTGTTCAGTGTTGTTTCTCACTTTTCTAATGTAATTAAAGAAGCATTTGCAATTATCTGTAGTTTCAGCTGCTACTTTTAATTTGTGTTTAGCTTTGACTTTCCGAATGATTATTTTCAGGTCCTTACTGATTCCTTTGATTGTCATGTATTTTATTATACTGTCATTTGTTGTAAGCATTTAGTGATCCTCTTTTCTTTTATTATAGATCTTCTTAATATGAGTAGATCATCAAAACGCTTTATATTTGGATTTCCTGTTATGCTTGATCCTGTTAGGGACTATTTAGTCTATGGTATGTGGTAGATATGAATACAACTTTGAGGTATATGTAGACACTGAAGCAGCGTGGGGGCCCGAAAATATTACAATGCAATATTAATATTTCTTCATAAAGTTAAAGTATGTTTTCAAACTTAACGTTTTTCATTTCTGATGTGGTCACTATGGTAGTACTCTTATTTAAATTATTGGTAGGAAAGATCAGAGAATTATGATCTGACCTGACCAAGGAAGGAAATATAGTAGGAAAAGTAATGGAGATGGGCATGTTGGTTACAACATCTAGACGTTTAGTACCCATAGTAGGTTGGTTAACTAATTATTTATTAAAGTTTGCATTTATCAGGTCAAGGAATCATTGGACATATCTTGCATTACTAGTATAAATATTCTGGGATCATTGGAATCACACAAAATAAAGGTATTTTGTTTATCGTCAATTATGCTAATGCATTTAGAAAGTTCTCATTGTTGTCAGGGTACATGGAAGATGACCTATGGTATGCTATAATTTGAAAATGTGTCTTACTTTATGGTGATTTTGCCCTCAGAAAGTTTAGTTTGGTGGTCATAAGGAATTGGTCTGGAGATACCCGAGTCTCCGATAGGAACTAACATACCACTCCATTTACCTTTTGTCCTGAAGTGTGATATGGTACTGAACCTTGTTTAAGATTAAATTTAAGATAAAGTCCTAGCTTAACACTGAAACTGGGTGTCTGTTATCACACACCTATGGATGTGCTCAGATTGCAGGAGTGTACCAAGATATGATAATCTACAATTAATATTTCTGGCACTGATTAGAGCAACCTTAATATTGCCAGCAGCTGGAATTTCTGTTGGCATTTAACTATGCTGGAATGTCTAGTGGATTAGACAGCATAGACTTTGGCCAGTATGCAGATGCCATGGCAAAAAAGGTGCAAGCTATCCCTTATAGTCTGTCAGTTACCTCAAGCTGCTACATACTGTACCTTATTCCAGTGATGCTCGCTGAATGTTAAAATGAATTAACCTTTCCTTGAATCAGGTATCATTCTGTATGAACATAAGTATCCATAGATGACCAAAGTATTAGTTTTACTGGCATTAAACACACACATTGCAGCATCCAACATATCTCTCTGCATGCCAGATAGGCCAAGTCATTGTGACACAGTCATTTTCGAATGATATGAAGGCCTTGAGAGTCTTAATATCATGGATCCTGGCATTGGAATGACAGATGTTCAGCAAACACACTGTCTGCAGAGCATATGGAAAGTAGCTCCCTGCTACCCTCCCTGTTGCAGTCAATCAAAGCTCAGAGCTCCTCCTGACGCCTGTCTGAGAGTGTAACGGAACAATCACCTGCATACCTCTCGACATGTTAGCACAAAAAATCTGGACAAAACCAAAAATAATGGTGGGACAAAGTCCCAAAAATAGGTGCAAATTTTAAATATTGCTCTTCCAAACTTTTACTAGAATAAAAGGTCTTGTGTTACCATGCATTTTCTGAAGGATATTAAGACTGAATGCCTATCAATAATTAGTGAATTCATTCCTTGATGATTATCCCCAAAATCCAGAAAACCATAAATTTCATAAGGAACAGATCAAAAATATGAGATGAAAATGTGGACATTGTGTAAAAATCTGGACATTTGAGAGGTATGAACCTGGCAGGGCCAGGTCTGCCCTTCAAACCAACAGACTGGACCCGTCAGTTTTCTTGTATCATAGTAAAAGAAAGATCACTTTGAAAACTGCTCTTCTCCTTGGTTTACTTCAGCTACTGAGCTCAGATAAGAAGCAATTTGGGGGGTTTATTCCTCCTTCTAGCTTTTTCTATCTGTGCTTGAATTGTGTATTCTGCTGATTTGCTTGTTTTTTTCTTATTGGAAAGTTTGTTGTACTTGGAATTTTATTTCTCTTTCAGTCTAAGAGTTATACTGCTATTTGTAAACTGATTCTGTGTTTCTGTGGGATTTTTAACCATTTTAATGGGATTTCTGGCCATTGGTGAATGTTTAACTGAGTTTCTATACTCAGCTGTTTTAGTGCAGTTCCTCTCATTGTCTCATACTGCCAGAACTGTGAGTAAATTCTGGCTGTTATTTCCATTGATTAATACTTTCTTTTTATATGTTTTGACAAGAAAGCTTGCTGTTTTCACAGTTTTTCTTCCTTTTGGAGCTATGACCATTTCAGATAATTAAGCAGATATACAGCATTTTAAATAATTTTTTTCCTTTTAAATCAAGATTTCAGAGCCATTCTGCTTGTTAAAGACTTCTGACAGAAACTTGTCTTAAGTTTATATTTAAGTCTTTGTCTAAGGATATTTTAGGCTGCTTCTATTCTTGTAGGGCTGAAAATAGCCCTTATTTATTAAAACTGTGGGTCTTTGTGACATGTATTTTGTGATTTGTGCTAGATCACTGATATTGCTGTATGTTTTCTCAGTGCAATACTCATATAGCAGTCCTGGAGATATATACACCAGATTGCTATTTAGAGGGAGAATAGTGGGGATTTCACCATTTTTACTGGGTTGACCAGTATTCAGTATTGATCTAGCTATTTTTTTTTTGTTCCCTGACTTGATGGACTCAGAGATGGTACCTGCCCCCACCACCATGTACCCCTTGTGCACCTAAAAAAACATAAAAATAAATCAAAAATATGCCTCAGCCTAAAGCTTGTGAATCCACAGTAGCCTCAGCCTTGGGCTGGCTATTGGACCATTCAACTTCAGTTACCTCCAGGTCCTCAGGTATGGGGCTAGTACCACAACTGTGCATGACATGAAGGTCAGACACATCCTTCAGGGCTATACCAGTGCCTGCTTCAGGTATGGGAGAACCAAACCTTTTAGATGCAGGGGAAGTCAGGTGTGAAAAGTCCCTTGCCAGTTATTGATACATCTCCCCCTTGGGGATTTTCCCACTGCAGTACTGCATGCTAAGAAGAGTCAGAAGACCCACAATGTGGTGTGGCAGCAGTCTCTGACTGTTTTTCCATCTGAGATGGTGGGAATGACTAGATCCATTGATCAGGCAGTTGATTATGCATTACATACCTAGATGGCAGCACTTCTACTTGCAGACAATCAGCTAAGGATCCTGATTTTGAAATGGAGCCAGTGTCTGAGGTTTTGGACTTGTCAGAGTCAGATCTATCAGATTCTTCTGATGAGGAATTAGTTCAGGAACCCAAACAAATGTTTTCTTTTGCCCAAATGGTGGCTAGATTAAGGGATATTTTCAAATGGGAGCAATTATCAGCTTTCCCTGAGATCAGCAGAGTTTATGATCTCTTGGAGAGTAAGTCTCCAAATATGGAGACTTTTCCTCACTTGATCCTAACATTGGCAGACATTTTTAAGAATGTTTCTAATTCTCCTCTGCTCATTAAGGCTCTGTCTAAAAAAGTGTTTAAGAAATTCAGGGTATGCTTGGCCAGGCCTTGCCTCCAAGTCCCATTTTTTGCAGACCCTGATTAAGTGTCCTGAATGACTTCTAATAAAAGGACGTTGTCTTCTTCAAATCCTGCTCCTTCAGATAAACTAAGAAAATGGCTAGAATGTCAATGAAAGAAGTTGGCTCAATCCAACATGGTGGCTTTTAAAGTCTTTAACTACCAGTGTTTTATGTAGCCGTTTATGTTGAGATGTCATTAGAAGAATTTTCTGCACTGTTACCTGCTTAACAAAAGGTCTGTGTCAAAGATATTGTTGCCAATGTTCTCATGTGTGAAAACATGCTTTAAAGAGTGCCTAAAAGGGAGCTGATATATTGCTAGAAATGTGCTGTCAGTGGTGATCAGGAGATATGTGTGGTTGCACTGCCAGAAAGATCTGATGAGTTAAAACATGACATTTTGAATGCTCTATTTGAGTCTGATTGTGTGTCTGGTACAGCAGCTAATCGGATCCTTAAACAATATGATGAGAGAAGTGAACTTATGGAAGGGGTGTTGAAAATATTTCATATCCCCAAATTTTCCTCCTTTATGTAGGATAATTTTCAAGAAGCCTTGGAAAAAGAAGTCCCAGCCAAACAAAAACAAAGAAAATAAAAGGAAATGGAAGGATGACAACCCCTTCAAGCCTAACAGGAGTACTTCCTTTCCCAAAAAAAGTCTAACATCCTTCTAACGTATGGCTATGCAGAGGGAGAGCACCTGTCTTTCTCAACACCACCTCTGGATGCCACATCTCTAAAGCTAGTTGTCAACAAAGTGGCTGACAAGTAGTTTCTGACAATTGGGTGCTCAGCATTGTTGACATGGGTTACAAATGGCAATGGAAAGAACATCTGCCTCCATTCAAAAGGGT
Source organism: Protopterus annectens (assembly GCF_019279795.1). Taxonomy (NCBI): domain Eukaryota; kingdom Metazoa; phylum Chordata; order Ceratodontiformes; family Protopteridae; genus Protopterus; species Protopterus annectens. Next base: position 1,424,393,800 of record NC_056732.1, read on the forward strand.
CCAACCCATCATCCACTGGACCAGAATTTGTTATTCTCTCCTACTCTCTGGCATATGTTGGACTCAAGAGACATAGAACTGGTTCCTCCTTTGGAAAGAATGAGAGGATTCTACTGCAGAATTTTCCTTCTCCCCAGAAAAGAGGTTTCATGGAGACCAGTGGTGGATCTTTCCTTTCAAAATATGTCTGTCAAGGTCCCCCAGTTAAAGATGCTTAGTATGCAGACAGTGCTTTCCTTGTTGCCAGACCACTGCTTAATGGTCCTCCTGGAACTGAAAGCTACATATAATCATATCCACATTGCTTATCACTTCAGGAAATTTCTGAGATTTGTTGGGTCTGGTTAGCACTTACAGTTTTCTATATTAGCCTTTGGGCTACCCATTTCACCTCAAGTGTTTACCAAATGCCTTGATCTGGTACTGGCCCACTGTTAGACTCTGACCCTCCACAGTTTTCCTTACTTGGACATCTTGTTGACCTGGGTAGAGTCTGCATCCAGGTGTTTGGATTCACAAAATAAGGTCTCAGACTTATTGTCACAGCTAGGGTTCAAGCTGAACCTCTGTCACAAAAACTAGCCTTTCTGGGGTCCTTAGTCAACTGCCACAAGAGAATGGCCTTTTTTTCAGAAGACAAGCTCCTTTCTTACCAGATGGTATTTCAAGAATTCTCCAAGAGGAATGTTGCCTCAGAAAGAGAATTCCTGAAAATTCTTGGACTAATTGTATCCATGATTTTCATCATACCATTGGTCCATATTCATATGAGGAAAAATTCAATGGTATGTCCAAAATTGTTGAACCCATAACTCTTACTTTACTGGAATATCAGCTGCCAGTGTTGCCCTTTATCAGTTGAGAGTTACAGTGGTGCAGAGATCAGTTAAGGATGAATCCAGGAAGTCCTTTCTCTCCACCAGTGCCAGTGCAATCTGTCCAGACACATTTGTCTATCTTTACATGTGCAAGCCACTTGGGGGCCTGAAGACACATAGAAGCACATCTATATCAATGAAATGTTTGCATTGATTCATGCCTTAAAAGTTCTTCACCACCTATGCACTCCAGGTTTCTTCTTGTGGTTAAGGGCAACTCTGCGGTGATGTGATACCTCAATACACAAGGAGATACAAAGTTGTACCCTCTGTGACATTTGCCAGTCATGGACAGGGAGCTGGCTTTATAGCCTTCTCTTACTCTTCAGGCATCATACATCCTGTCAGAGCAAACGCTGTAGCAGATAGACTAAGCAGATCCTGGCGAGACCCTGCAAGAGTGGCATCTTAAGGCAGTGGTGTTCCAAGATCTAGTTCGGATGTAAGAGTACTTCAGCTAGAGCTGTTTGCCTTCTTTCAAATCAGAGTGTTGGAAAACTCCTGTTCCAGACATCCTTGCAACCATGCATGGAGGACAGACCGATTGTCATTCCCTTGGATGGGAATGTTTATGTATGTGTTCCACCCTTTCCGCTGATTCACAAGGTACTTCTGAAGGTTCTAAAAGAAATGCAAAGATCATTCTAGGAACTCCCTATTGGTCAAGGCAATCTTGGTTATTCCTTTTAATGGTATTGGCCAAGGGAAATTGCCACAGACTTACTCACACTCTGGATCTGCTCACAGATCAGTGACTGGTGCACCCCAGTTTAGAGAAATTTCAACTGACACTCTGGGTGATTCAGTCTTGACTCAAGTTTAGGCACTTATTTCATGAGGATGTGCAGCAGGTGTGAAAGCAGGTCGGACAACCTGCTACCATAGGTTCATAGGTTCATAGGTAGGTACTAGGTTATCGGCCGAAGGGCCTACGCAAGCCTAGCCAACAAGGTTCCCTGGCTTACGCCACCCAATAAAGTTATTTTCCTGTGCCACTGATGAGCAGAGATACAGAAGTGATCCCTGGGGTGTAATTCCTATTTCCCATCCACTCATCAAGATTTTTCTTGAAGAATGCTAATGAAGAACTTTGCTTGACATAGATGGGTAGCCTGTTCCAGAGTATGGGAAGTCTCTGGGATAGGAATCTATCCCTCCTGCATGTCCTGTTTATTGTGGTGACAAGGTTTAGGTCCCTAGAGCGTGTAGCTCAGAGGGATTGGGATTTATTTAGGTGTAGCATGTCCAACAGCTCTGGGTTTGACATAGCTTTATATGTTAGGCAGAGATCACCTCTGAGTAGGCGATATGCTACGGAGTAAAGCTGGAGTTTTTTGAGGCGGTCAGTGTAGGGCATTTGTTTGAGTCCAGTAATCCTCTTTGTGAGGTACTTCTGTGGCCTTGCCAGCTGCTGCAGATGTCTTGAGAGGTACATTCCAAAAGGGGTGTTGTACTCTATAATGGGTCTAATGAGTGATGAGCAGAGGGTAACGATGACCTCTTTTTTCCTGGATGAGAACCCTTTTATGATGAGGTGTGCCACGTAGAAGGACTCCCTGACTACTGTGGCGATGTGACTATCAAAGGAGAGAGTACTGTCCTTCTGGGTCCCAAGGTCTCTTACCATGCATTCGGTGTTAAGTAGATTGCTGCCTATGTGGTATTTCATGGGTACAGAGTTTTTACCAAAGGGGATGACACTGCACTTTTTGGCATTGAGCTTGAGGCCATGGCTCTGAAACCAGGCACCTGTCTCAGAGAGGCCCTTCTGTAGGATGTTCACATCATTTGGGGACTTGACTATGGCTCCTAGTTTGCAGTCATCTGAGAACTTCATTAGCCAGAGGCCTTCTGTGTTAGCCTGTACTTCAGAGAAGTAGATGCCAAACAGGAGCGATCTCAGGACGGAACACTGTGGTACTCCACTTCTCACTGGTTTGAGGTCAGATTTGGAGTCTGCAACTTTTACAGTATGGGTTCTGTCAGTGAGCCAGTTGGCAACCCATCTTGTGACGTAGGGATGTATTCCTAGTTTATTGAGTTTAGCTATAATTCCAGAATGGGGGATGGTGTCGAAAGCCTTGGCGAGGTCAAGATAGGCGGTGTGAACCACTTTACCCTCATCTACGGCTTTGGTGATTGCCTCAAAGAAGTCGATCAGGTTCAGGAGGCATGATCTGCCTTTCACAAACCTGAACTGGGTGAGATCCAGAGTTTGGAGGTTACCAATGTCTTTGTTTATGAGTTCCATGATGATACATTCTATGGCTTTGCAGACCAGGCTCGTCAGGCTAATAGGTCTATAGTTCCCGTGATCAATGGTGGCTCCCACTTTGTGGAGTGGGATAACTGTTGCTGTGCACCATTCAGTGGGCACAAAGCCTGATGTGAGGCTATTATTGAACATGGTGCTTAAGTGGGGAGCCAGTTCATTCTGAAGTTTGTGTAAAATGCAGCCTGGGATGTTGTCCGGTCCCATGGATGCTGTGTTTTTGGCTTTAGAGAGTGCAGCTTTCACCTGCGTAGTTGTGATTACAGGGACTCTGCATTCTTCCTGTATAGATAGATATGGGCCCTTTAGGGGGTGGGGGTGGGTAAAGTTAGCACTGAACCTATCTGCCAGGATGTTGGCAATATCAGTTGGTTCTGTAATTTTCATGCCTTTGTGCTGTAACTCAGAGCAGATCTGGGTGTTGCCATTGAGATTCTTGACATAGCTATAGAATGCTTTGTCATTGTCCTTGGCATTAGTGGCAATTTTATTTTCATAGCTAGCTTTGGAGGATCTTATAAGGGATCTCAGCTTCTTACTGAGGCTGACCAGGGAGCTCCTCCACTCATGGGATTTTACTCTCTTTTGCAACAGTTTCTTCCTTCTGTTGTACAGTTTGTTTATGGCAGGGGACCACCAGATTGGCTTCCTTTTTTGGAGGATAGTGTCTTGGTTCTGTTTGGGATAGCAAGATCCATGCACTCATGTAGGTGCTTATAGAGCGCATAATATGTCTCTTTGTATGCATAGAGCAGTGATGTGGCGAATCCTGGCACCTGACAGGCAGCTGACAGTAACCTTCTCATTGTTTAGCCTGGTGAGTGGGACATCAGTGTGCCTGACTATAGAGTCACCTATGACTAGTGTGTTGGGTATGTTGTTTTGCCTTATTGGCTGTGTTTGAGTGGCACACTGAATCTGTGGGCTATGTGTCATTTGGGTTGTGTTGGGGGATGGAGCTTGCTTGTGTTTCTGCTTTGGAGGTCTCTGTTGCTTAGGTAGATTATTATTGAGAACCTCCGTGAATGTTTTTGAGTTTCTATGTGTGGATTTTTGTGGTGTAGACGTAGTGAGACTATGTGATGAGTGTGGTGTGGTGCAAATGTTTACCTTCTCCTCATGACTGTCAGGTTCAGTCTTGGTTGGTGAGAGCTTTACCTCCAGTTTGGCTAGATAAGTGCATCTCTCACAGGTTGTAGTGTTGGGTGGTAGGAGGAGAGGGTTGTCTGTGTACATGAGGCAATTTCTGCATTGCCTCAAGATGCCCAGATTCAGCAGATAGACAGGGGAGAACACTGGGAGCTGACCCTTGGACATGCCTCAATAAAAAACTATTTTCCTCTAGATAAGTGAGGAAAGTGAGTACAAGAGCTGTTTTTCTCAACACCAGTGAGAAAAGTAAGTACAAAAACTGTTTTCCTTTAGGTAATGAGGAAGATTGAGTGCTATAGTAATTAGTAGCTTATTTAGTGCTTACAAGTTCTGAACAAGTGCTGAGTATGAATACGCAAATTTAACTGCTAAAACTAAGAATCTGTATCTGCACTAGACGAGTTACAGGACAGAAACAAGTGCAAATGCAGGCTTTCAAATCAGAAAGTTGAGAGAGATGGAAGATTGCCCAAATGGCCTATAATTACAAATTCTGGGCCAGAACCACTCCTTATGTGGTAGACAGGTTACCTAATGCTTACCACTCCCACTGATAAGCTAGAAGGCTTCCCTCCAACACAGAAAGGCTTGTGGGGGCTCAGAAGCTTACAAACAGTCCTGGATACAGCAAATCTGTATCTGGAACACTAGTTACAGGAAAGGTAGGAAACAGGCTTACAGTTTTTTTTTTTTTTTTTTTTTACAGAAAAGTAGCAAAAACAGTAGTAAAAACAATTCACATGCAGTGCAAGCTAGCACACTTTAGTATGTAGCAATATTAGACCACACACAGTTTGAAAAATGCAATTAAATTAGAAAGGACTAAAAGCAAGTGCAGAAAGGGTTTATTAGGTAGAATGCGGTAAAGAGATGGGACTGGGGGAGTGTCTTAGATCAAATCTACAGTGGGGCGGGCACTGCAAAAGCCACCAAATTTAAACTACAAACCAAAAACAGGGAGGGGAGGTGGGGAAGACAGTTTCAGCAGAGATTTGAGCAACCACTAATAGTATAAACTATAAAACCAAAAAAATATACTCAGCTCTGTATATTTGCAGATCAGACTCTCAGAACAGTGAGACAACAGATATCTAAGCAACAATTAAACTCTATAACAAAGAAAACTATACTCAGCTCTGTATATTTGCAGATAGTCTTGTAAGGCTGTCTCTCAGAACACAGGTTCCAATTTAAATGCAGGCTGTTATTAACAGGTCAAATTAAGGGAACCTTGAGTTAGCTAACACACAAGCTATAAAAAACAGTTATATCAGCTGAAGAAGAAAATCTTATGTTTATAAATGAATGAGGTTTTCTAAGCAGTGCCTAAATGGAAGCAGAAAGCCCACAAATGTTAATATACCTCTGATCTAAAAACATCTGTGTGACCTACTTCAGGATGGTTTATGATATGCATCCATAAGGTGCATTTAGTGGCCATCTCTGCTTGTCTATCTATGGATCTCTCTCTCTCTCTCTCTCTTTCTTCTTATCTTTGGAACAGCAGGTGTTCGCAAAGCCTGTGTTGTCATCTGCTTTTCCTGCTGGGCCCTAGAAAACTGAAAGATCCTGTCTGTGGATTTTAAGAGCAGTCCTGGTCCTGCCAGGTGGTTGGTACTTCACGACCAGTGACAAACATTGAGCTTTGATACATTACCAGAAGGAGGGTAACAGTGCGCTTCTACCCATATGCCATGAAGGCAGTTTGTTTTAAGAACATCTACTGCAACATGTAAATAGGATTTATGCAGCTGTACTCTATTTGTATCCAGCCTTGTGACTGTGAAATCTCTGTGCCTAATGATGAGTTCACTGACTGCTGGGGCATTGTCATTTTTGTATGTATGTAGACTTAATTAGAAGTGGAAAGTATGCTCTGCAGTCCAGTGACTTGCTGAAATGTATGCCTTTATGCTATGTATGTTACATCTGTTTCATTTCTCAAAGCCTTTTGAGTTTCTAATACCATAACGGGAATGGATCCCATTCCTATGTCAAAGTATGATTAAAGTCCATGAAATTAGTATTGTTTCAATGTCTGATGTTAGCCAGACATGATCTTAGCAGCACCTGCAATGTGCCCAGTAATGACTCCTTCTGTAATTCATACAGAGTTGCATGTATTGGTAACATATCTATGTATGATAGTAAATTCTTTCTTGTAAGACCCAGTGCTCCTACTAGTATTGGAACTGACTGGGTATCCTTCTTCCACATTGCTCTAATTTCTACCAGCTAATCTTAGAATTGTATGACTTTGTGTCTCTATGTACATAAGACACTGTAGTTAGTGGATGCAGCAATTTCAGTGATCAATGCTGCTTTTGTCTTCTTTTCGTGGACTACTATATATGGTTTTCTTGCATTTATATTTTGAACTGTTGGTAATGAGTGATCCTGTGTGATATAAATGTCACCATTTTCAATAATATAATGGTTTGTGGCATATTTTTCCCAATGATTTTCAGATACTTCAGTATTATAATGTACTGTTATAACAGTATTGCCACTTTAGTATGCCTTTCAATATACAGTCTTTCTGCCATTAGTATATCACAACTAGCAAAAAGATGAGTGACTGTTTCCAGTTCTGTTTTACAAAACCAACATTTGTCTGTTTCCCCCACATGTTCATGGACTTTATAAACAAATGTGTACTTAGTCTACTATCTTGGGCTGCCAACATCAACCTTTTGTCTTTTGGTTTAAATTCACTTCTCCTTAACCATTCCTGCATTCAGTCCTGCTCAACATGAGGTTGTTCCAAGAGTTTTCTATATATGCAGCTATCTTTATGCATTTTTCACATTTTTTGCCTTCTCATCTGATCCTTCATCTTATATTATCTTTCGTCTTTTGGCACTTTCAGTTGCTTCCTGATTTTTATCTACTTCTGGTTTGATTTCCATTCCTGCTTGATGCATATATGCTTCTGCTAAACTAAGCAGGGAAGTCATCTTAGACTTATTCTCCTTATGATTCAAAACTTTCACGATGTTTGGGTCTCATGAGGTCAGCAGATATGTATTCATTCTTACAATGCCAGATCTATACATGTAATCAATTTCAAGGAAGCCTATACCTCCTTCAGAATAGGGAATATATATTCTTGTTATACACTGATTTTTATAAATCATTTGATCAGCATGAAGCATCTTTCTTGTTTCCCTGTCCAACTTAACACCTTTTGAGGCCAGTTAATCACTTCAAAACTGTGAAGTCAGGAGGAGCAAATTAATTTAAAGCTTAGACTTTGTTCCTATATGTCACTGTTGTTTTCAGTATTAATTTTAGTCTTCTAAAATATTTCTAAGTTTTATTCACATTTGTTCGTCTTTTATTGTTGAAGTTTCATCAATTCCCAGATATTCATACACTTCCTCTTGGTCAAGTTCTTTTACATCACATTCCTATCCCAAACTGATGTTTTCTTGGTGCTGCAGTTTTCCTGCTTTAAAGGTTAATTGGACCATTTGCAGTTGTGCCTTTAGTTCCTCATCTGTTGAACTATACAGTTTTAAATCATCCACAAAAAGAAGATGAGAAGCCTTTATAGTTTGTTGTTTTCTGGGAGCCAAATTATAGCCATGACCTATTCTGTTAAGTAGACAGCTTAATGTGGTAAGGGCAAGACAAAAGAGTAATGATGACAGAGTCACCCTGGAATATCTCCCTTTGAATTTTTATCCATAGTATAATAGTTTGTCCTTCATCATGGTTTAATTGCAAAGTAGTTTGCCACTGTTTCATGGTCCTTGCAATGTAATCGATCAATGTAGGTTGTATCTTATCCATGAATGTAGGATACTGTCAAATGCTTTTTTGCAGTCTATCTATGCCATACTTAGATTCTCTCCCTTTTTACAGTTCTCCATTATGACTTTATTTAACAAAAAATTATATTTTGTTCCATATGACTTTATTTTATTACCCCTTTGTTTTAGTGGCATGATTGAGTTCTCTTCTAAGTGACTACAAACTCTGTCAGCATCAATTCCAGTATATAGTTTATATGTCATCAGAAGGCAAGTTACTGATCTATAGTTTTTAGGATAGCTTGCAAATTCACTGTCATGTAGGAGCATTGTGTTTCATGTTATTACCCAAAATGGTGTCTGTTCAGGGAATGCATGCAAATAGTTCTTACTTATGACTAAGTCTTCATGTATAGATGTTACTACTTTTTGCCAGAAGTTAGGTACTGTATCTGGGTCTGCAGTTTCCAAGTTGGAGCTTTTATTAACTTTGATTTAATCTCTCAGGCTGTTATATCATCCCATTTCATACCCTGAACATTTGAACTTCTTATTCTTTTACTTCTTCTATCCATTTAGCATCTTTGTTATGTTCTCCAGGGTCTTCATAGATATTTCTCCAAAAGGTATCTGTAACACAAGGGAAATACTGCCAATCAAGCTAGCTGGAAGTTTCTAAATAATTTTATGTTATTTGTGAATACAGATACAGCAAAGAATTTGGTGTACAGGTGAATGCTTCAAACCATGGGCTGGGGACTTTACTCAGCCAGGTCTCCTTAGAGGGAGAAGAGCACCCAGTGCTATATCTCAGTTGTAAGCTCCAACCCAAGGAATAATGCTATTCAGCTGTAAAAAAGGAATGTATAGCTATATTCTGGGCACTGCAGAAACTTCAGGCTTATCTGTATGGAAGGAAATTCACTGTAGTTACAGAACACAATCCCTTAACATGGCTAAATTGAGCCAGCCAGCAAAATGCCAAGCTACTATGGTGGAGCCTAGGTTTGCAAGCATATCATATGACAGTGAAGCACCAGGTTAGCAACGCCAATGCTCTCAAGACAGGGAATGGGACAAGGTATCCCCATATAGTCAACCCTCTCAAGCAATATTTTTCAAGGGTCACTTGAAAAACTAGCTTGAGTTTTCTGATGTGAAGAAGTATGGCATAAGTGAAATACTGCCAGCCCGAGCTAGCTGGAATTCTGTAAATAATTATATGTCATTCATGAATATTAATATGATTTATGTAGAAATGTAACAAAATTAGACACTGCCAGCCCAGCTATCTTGAATTGTGTAAATAATTCTAAGTCATTTGTGAATATTGATATGATTTATACAGAACTGTATGTTATGTACTGAGATAAATGTAACCACACCATGCCCTGCTGGCTTAGAATAGAAATGTTATAAACTATTGTAATTGTATAACTGTATACATTTTAACAGTATAAACTGGGACAAAAAAGGTTAACTTGCAAAACTTCAAGCACATAAGTTGAAATTAAATAGTTTTATGAGTGTGCTATAAAAGTTACCTCTCAGTTTCAGTTTAGCCGACACAATGTCTAGAGCTAGAAGTTTTTTGTATTGTCATGGAAGATAAATAATTACTAGATTTGAGATGCAGAAGTGTTTTATAGTTTTATGACTTTCAGGATCTGCAAACTTCTGAGAGATATGTATTTTTCACAGAGAGATGCTAAACATGCTTGTACTTTCTGACAATATTCAGGTGACAAAAAGTGATGTCATACAATCTAACCCAGCAGTAATACTTGATATTAATTTAAGAACTCTCTCAGAGAGAGACTGTGGATTTTTAATTTTGTCTTTGACCTAACAACATCACACCTGCACTTTCCTTGCTCTGTAAGTAATATTTTAGGGCATAATAACTACTTAGATTAAGATAAGAATGTAGTAAAAAATGGTTATGATGTTTTCTGTATTTATTTGAGACTGTCCTGCAATGTTGTTTTAAATATTTCCTGTGATTTTGAACTATGAAGTTACTGTGTGGACTTACTGAGTATTGTCTTATTCTTTTATTATTTATTATTAAATACATTTAAACCTATATTTGTGGCTGATATTTCTGAGACATATTTAAGCTCTTAGTGTACTTGCATATGTGTTTGCTAGCACTGTACAAGCCACTCCTAAATAGTCTTGCCCATGGTCAGACTACCATTTGGATAATAGTAACATTACACTCTTCATTAAGGGCCTTACAGTAGCTGATAAGTAGTGGTTGTTGGCTATGGAAACTACCTTATAGTCTGGGCAGAAGGAGGTATAACTAGTAAAACTGTGCTAGCCTTTCCCAGGAGTGTGTGTTTTTGTATATAAATCAAACTTCAAAGAATGTGTGTGTGTCAGCTACTTGGGCAGGGACACGAAGCACCGGTTGGATAGAGAGGGTACTAGAGGTTTTGGCTTGGCCACTCAGCTGAGATCTCTCAACCCTATATCTGTGCCAGTGGGAAGTCTTACTGGGGATCTGGGGAAAGATGGAGAAATCAGCCCCAGGCTGACTGTGACTCTGTGTGCCCTTAAGAGAAATTGTACTTTACTGTGTGTGCACTTGTCATCCTCCCAAGTATACATCCCCAACTGGTATTAGTGGTAAGGATTGAGGCTCCTCAACTATCGGGCCACTGCAGGGGCATCACATATTAATTGGTTGGCTGTGGTGGGATAGCCACATATCATATTAATTGGTTTGTACCGTTGTAGATATTCAGTTCCTGTAGTCTGTAAACAGTGATCACTAAGGAAGGTGTTTGTACTCTCAATCAGCCACTCAGTAAACATTCAGTGTTTCATAGCACAATTATTTTATTTATTTATTTTTTTTAGCTTAGTTAGTCGGGGAGAGCAGGCAAGCATGTTAGCAGAGGAGTATGGCAAGCTGATAAGGAGCCAGTTGGGTGAAATATGCCAGGCTAAAGGACTGCTGTATGCCAACCTGACTAAAGTAGACTTGATTGCAGCTTTAGTCACAGCTGCATCACAGAATAGCAACCAGGAGGACAACCATCTGGCCAAGGAGATGTACAACTCTCAGAAAATGGACAACTCAACCTTTCCACATCAGACTTAAAAATCCATCTGGAATTAGAGACTTGAGCTGGTGGCCAAGATTTGGAAAGAGAAGCAGCAGAGAGATTGAGACATCTAGAGGCTGATGAAATGAAAAACTGTGACATCTGAAGGCTGAGGAAAATGAGAAACTGTGACACCTGGAGGCTGAGGAAAATGAGAAACTGCAAAACCTGGAAGATGAGGAGAATGAGAGGCAGAGGCAACATGAAAAGTAGATGCTGACTCATCACCAGAGACATGGAGGTAATGGGGAAGGCAGTAACTGAACTCCGGAAGCAACAAAGGTCAGTAAATTTCTTCCACAGTTTACAGAGGGGGGTAATTTTGATAGTTCCATTCATATGTTTGAAAGGTTATGTAAAAGTATTATGTTGATTGCTTATATTATAATACAGTCAAGAATTGTTTGTTAGAATGTTTTAAGTTAACATCTGAAGCTTAAATGAAAACTTTCGTGAGCATAGATGCAAGGAAGATGAAAGTGTGTGTGAATATATTGCTGAACTAAGGACTTATTTTCATAGGTGGGTGAGTAGATGTCAAGTCACCACTTTTGAAGGGCTGGCAGACCTTTTGGTGAGGGAGCACACCCTTGGCACTTTGCCTGAGGACATGAGAATCTGGTTAGCTGATGGACAATGCAATACTACAGATGAGTTGGGGAAGAAGCTAGAGCTATACCTAGCAAGCAGGGCATCACTGAACAAGAAAGAGACATCCAGTGCTGCTCATGGTTCTAAGGTAACTCATTGTGGTCAGTCCAGACTGCCTCAACAGAGTCCGCCAGTAGCAGAGGAAGTCACTAGTCAGGGAACACGTCCAGGACCAAGGGTTAAATGTTTTAAATGCAACCAGTGGAGGTATGTAGCATATAGATGTCCATGGTGGCAAGACAGGGAGCAAAAGATGGAAGAACCAGTAAGTGGGAATGGAAAATGCCAGCAGTAAGTTGCCTCAAGACAACAAGGGTACCAAAATGCCACAACAGGTTATATCTCATCTTAGTAAATGGGAAAAGGCCACTGCTAAGAGAGACACATCCTCTGAACTAACCATTGTGAAGCCTGCAATTGTTATAGAGAAGCACTACTTGTTTGAGCAGTCTACTCCAGTCAGAGATATAGGAAGGACCCCATTCCAAATACCTTTGGCTAGGGTTTACCTTGACTGGGAGGGTGGAAAAGGAAGCTAACAAGTAGGTGTGTTTTCAGGATATCCCTGCATTTGGCCTGATAGAGAATGATTTTGATAATGCAGTACTTTGTGTGCATGCAGTTACATGCAGTCAAGCTTGGAGGCAGCCATGTGGGTCTGGTAGCCTGGTGAAGACCCCTAAAGACCACACACTTGCTGCCAGGACTGGTAAGGTGGTTATTTCAGGGAGGGAGATAACCTGTAGTAGTGAGACTGAAGGTGAGCCACAGCTGCTTCTGGGTATTGATGTTCCCTTTGACAGAGTGACTATAAGGGTATAAATGACTAGTAGTACCCCAGCTGACAGTGACACACTGCTGTATGAGAATACCAAACTTACTGTGAACGGGGAGCTAGGAAAGGTTACTATGAGAGAGTTGAGACAGGCTCAGCTCATAGACCAGACATTATAAGGCCTGAGGGAGATAGCTCAAGAGACACCTGATTCTCAATAGAAGGGGGAATCTGTATACTGGGACAAATATTTACGATATAAAGAGTGGACCCCTGAGGAAGGGCAAGATGGTGAAAGAATACAGCAGTTGGTAGTGGCCAGTGCCTACCATCTCGCACTTCTAGCCATAGCCCATGATATTTCCTTTGCAGGTCATATGGGCATAAAAACGTACAAAGAGACATATTATGCAGAACATTTATTGGCCTGTGATTTCCAGAGATGTAACAGGGTACTGCAGGATCTGTGATTAGTGTTAAATGTATTCAAGGCAAGAGACAAGGTGAAAGCTCCTTTGATGCCTTTGCCTGTGATTGAGGAGAGATTTCAGAGGGTAGCTATGGATATTGTGGGGCCTCCGAGTACCCCAGGTTCCACAGAGAAAAGGTATATTCCAGTGGCAGTAGATTATGCTACCAGATACCCTGAAGTGGTGTCCCTATCCTCCATTGAGGCAGAAAAGGTGGCAAATGCTTTGGTAGACATTTTCAGCAGTGTAGGTTTCCCAGAAGAAATACTGACTGACAGAGGTTCCACTTTCAAGTCAGACCTGCTGGCTTGTCTGTTGAAGCACTGTGGGGTGAAGCACCTAAAGACCAACCCCTACCATCCCCAGACTAATGGTCTTGTTGAGAGGTTAAACTCTACACTCAAGATGATGCCACAGGCATTTGCAGACCAGTTTAAAAGGGAGTGGGACAAATATTTGCCCCATCTGTTGTTTGCTTACAGAAAAGTTGCCCAGGAATCCACAGGTTTTTTACCCTTTGAGTTGCTGTACGGGCATAGGGTGAGCGGACCTCTAGATTTGATTCAAGATGAGTGGGAGGGTATTAATCCCACAAGGAGTCTGTTGTGGCATATGTCCTAGACCTCAGGACAAGCTTCATGGAACTCATAGGCTTAGCCCAGGAGAACCTGGCAGAAGCTCAACAGTAGAAAAAGGCCTGGTATGACAGGAATGCTCAAGCTAGAGAGTATGCTGTAGGGCAATAGGTAATGATTCTCATTCCTGTCAGATACAACAAGTTGCAGGCAGCTTGGAAGGGACCCTACAAGGTGGTATGGAAGGTCAGTGATTTTAACTACATGGTAGAACTGCTAAGCAGGAGGCAAGTGCACAAATTGTACCATGTTGACATGATGAAACATTACTTTGATAGGGAGGCCCTTGTGCCTATTATTTCCACTAGATGGTAGGAGGAGTCTGAGGGGGATCTGTTGACTAATCTCAGTGATGCTGAGACTGACACCTATGTAGAAGCGGTGGGGAAGTCCCAGCAGCTATCCCCTACCCAGGTTCGAAAAATCCGAGCAGTGTTACAAGAGCTTGCGGACATGTTCACTGGTGAACCAGGATGCACCCACCTGATGGAGCACCATGTGGATACAGGACCCCAAAGGCCTATTAAGCAGGTCCCTTATAGTGTGCCTGAGACAGTCCAACAGACTCTGAGGCAGGAGATACAGGAAAGTTTGGAACTAGGGTCAATTCAAGAGTCCAGCAGTTACTGGGGCCTCCCCAGTGGTGCTGGTACCAAAGAAGGATGGCAGCACCAGGTTTTGTGTGGACTACAGGAAATTAAATACTCACACAGAGTCAGATGCTTACCCCATGCCTAGGACAGGTGAAGCCCTAGAGCAGCTGGGTGGGGCTAAGTATCTTACCACCACTGATCTTACCAAGGGTTACTGGCAGGTGCCCTTGACTCCCAGTGCTAGAGAGAGGTCAGCCTTGATCATTCCTTTTGGCTTGCATGAGTTCACAAAGATGCCCTTTGATGTGGAAAATGCCCCAGCAACTTCCCAGAGGCTGGTAAATCATATCCTAGCAGGAGCAGGAGATTTTGCCCTTGCTTACCTAGATGATATTGCCATCTATAGACATCCCTCAAGAGCACATTCAACATGTCAGGGAGGTGCTAGGCAGATTACAGAGGGCAGGGTTGACCATTAAGCCCAGCAAATATCAGGTGGGTGTGGCATAGGTCTCCTATCTGGGACATGGAGTGGGGAGTGGTAAGATCAGGCCAGAAACTGCCAAAGTGGAAGCCATTCAGGAATGGTCTGCCCCTGTTACCAAAAAGCAGGTGAGGGCATTCTTAGGGACAGCAGCGTACTACAGAAAGTTTGTCCCCAATTATAGTACCATAGCTGCTCCCCTCACAGACCTGACAAGGAAAAACAAGCCAGTTAAGATAGTGTGGACCCCAGCATGTGAGCAGGCATTCCAGAATCTTAAAGGAGCTTTGGGAGGACCCCTGTTTTAGTCAGTCCAGATACAGCAAATAATTTGTTGTACAGGTGAATGCTTCAAACCATAGGGTGGGGACTGTACTAAGCCAGATCTCCTTAGAGGGAGAAGAGCACCCAGTGGTATATCTCAGTTGTAAGCTCCAACCCAGGCAAGAATGCTATGCAGCTGTAGAAAAGGAATGTCTAGCTATATTCTGGGCACTGCAGAAACATCAGCCTTATCTGTATGGAAGGAAATTCACTGTAGTTACAGACCACAATCCCTTAACATGGCTACATTGAGCCAGCCAGCAAAATGCCAAGTTACTATGGTGGAGCCTAGGGTTGCAAGCATATCATATGACAGTGAAGCACTGGGTTAGCAATGCCAATGCAGATTGGCTCTCAAGACAGGAAATAGGGCAAGGTATCCCCATATAGTTAACCCTCTCAAGCAATATTTCTCAAGGTTCACTTGAAAAACTAGCTTGAGTTTTATGATGTGAAGAAGTATGGCATATGTGAAATACTGCCAGCCCAAGCTAGCTAGAATTCTGTAAATAATTATATATAATTTGTGAATATTAATATGATTTATGTAGAAATATAACAAAAGGAGACACTGCCAGCCCAGCTATTAGGAATTTTGTAAATAATTATATGTCATTTGTTAATATTGACATGATTTATACAGAACTGTGCTTATATAGCAAGTATATTACATGGAATTATTGGTTTGTAGCATAGTAGTGAGGTAGAATGTAATTAACTTTATGCTATAAATAATGTTCTTTTTTCTTATGCTATACTGCACAATCTGTAGCTCTATTCATGCATAGCAAGTCTTGCATTTAAAGCTGATTTGCATCATTAGATAGTGATACATTTTATACGTTTTATTTTTTGTATAAGTTATTACAGTTTTGTCATGCACAGCAGGTTCTGTATTTAGGGTTACTTGTCTCATTAGATAGTGATGCAGTTCATGTATAACTTGTTACAATTTTGCAGCGCTCCAGGTTCAGTATGTTATTTCCACTGTGCATATGTATATATATATATATATATATATATATATATATATATATATATATATATATATATATATATACTAAGTGGAATCACTTGTTTCTTGAGGTAGGTTTTGCTTTTAGAAAAAGAGTTAATGATGCCATCCATGTATTAATTGGATATTTTTTATAGAATTTTTATTGGTTAAGTTCTTTTAAAAAGTCTTTGTACCAACAGAATATTGTCTGATGAAGCAGTTCTAAAACTGTAAAAGTGCTTACAAAATAAATAATGTTTTATACCTCTTTGTTGGATTATTTCTGGATTGAATTTTGATGTGCTTGTCCTGCTCTGGGTTGGTTCATCAGTTTCTTTTCATTTATTTGAATGTCTTTGTAATAGTGGTGCATTTTGCATAACTATTTGGTGATCCATTTATCTGCCTTGCTGGAATTCTTTCTTGGACTTGTAAATGTATGTTATGTATTGAGCTAAAATGTAACCACAGCATGCCCTCCTTGCTTAGAATAGAAATGTATATAAACTCTTGTAATTGTGTAATTGTATATGTTTTAACAGTAGAAAGTGGAACATAAAAGGTAAACTTTCAAAACTTCAAGAAAATAAGTTGAAATTAAATTGTTTTATGAGTGTGCTATAAAAGTTATCTCTCTGTTTCAGTGTAGCAGACACAATGCCTAGAGCAAGAAGTTTTTTGTATTGTCTTGGAAGTGAAATAATTACTAGGATTGAGATGCATAAGTGTTTTATTGTTTTATGACTTTCAGGATCTGCAAACATCTGAGAGATATGTATTTTTCACAGAGAGATGCTAAGCATGCTTGTACTTTCTGACAATGGGGGTAGCTTGAGAACTAAAGTCCAGTGAAAAAAAGTGATGTTATCCAAGCTAACGCAGCAGTAATATTTGATATTAATTTAAGAGCTCTCTCAGAGAGAGACTGTGCATTTTGTATTTTGCCATTGACCTAACAAGAACATCCACTCATTATTACATCTGCACTTGCCTTGCTCTGTAAGTAAGTTTTAGGGCATAGTAACTCTTTAGATTCAGATAGGTATATAGTAAAGATTAATTTAGATGTTTTTGTATTTATTTGAAACTGTCCTGCAATGCTGTTTTAAATATTTTCTGTGATTTTGAACTGTGAAGTTACTGTGTTAATTTATTGAGTATTGTCTTGGTTTTTATTTATTATTATTAAATATATTTAAGCCTATCTTTGTGCCTGACATTTGTGAGACATATTTAAACTCTGAGAGCACTTGCATATGTTATTAGTGACACTGTACAGGCCACTCCTAAATAGCCTTGCTCTTGGTCAGACTACCATTTGGATAATAGTAACATTACACAGTAGGATTGGACACCATTTGTTAAGGGCCTTACAGTAGTTAAGTAGTGGTTGGTGGCAGTGGAAACTAACTTAAAGTCTGGGCAGAAGGGGTCATAGCTAGTAAACCTGTGCCAACCTTTCCCAGGAGTTATGTGCATGTTTGTATATAAATCAGACCTTGTGTATGTGTGAGCTACTTGGGCTGAGACACAAAGCACTGGTTGGAAAGAGAGTGTGCTAGAGGTTTTGGCTTGGCCACTCAGCTGAGATTTCAACCCTATAGCTGTGCCAGTGGTGGGTCTTATTGGGGATCTGGAGAAAGAGGGAGAAACCAGCCCTAGACTGAATTTTGTCTCTGTGTGCCCTTAAGGGAAATTGTACTTTACTGTGTGTCTATTGTCATTCTCCCAAACGTACATCCTCCAATGTTGCTAGTGGTAAGGACTGAGGCTCCTTCATTATTGAGCCAGTGCAGGGATGTCACAGTATCTATTCCTTCTTTTTTGGTGGTGTTTTAATTCATCTTGCCTCTTTTCCCAGTTCTCTGTAAAATGTTTTTGGCTCATCAATAAATTGCTTATGTTGCACTTTTCCTTTAAATTTACCTGCATACCTTCTATGTTTTTTCTGCCTGTGATGATATTTTTAGTTTATTATTTGCAAGACTGCACAATAGACCCTGATCTGTTCTGATACTGTGCAAAAAAAATCACTGTTCTATTATTGTAAAAGTATACCTTTGTAATATTTTTTTGTAGTTTAACTGGAACTTTTCTCCTCAGGCCTCCACTGAAAATGGTTTCTGATCATTGGACTTTCCCTATCAATAAATGTCAATAAAATAAATAAATAAATAATTTATTTTATCAAGTCTATCTTTCTGAGTATTTTTGTTAATCAGTTTCTTCTTCTATACTCCTAACAGTGATACCTCTTGCCTTAATTGCTTTATAGTTTTCTCTGTTCAGTACTTCCATGACGGCATTTGATTTCTTCCCTTCCTTTCCCTTATTGTCCTGTGTTTTTGTGGTAAGACTTTAGCTGTTATTAACTTAGCTGCACAGTAATATGTGCTATTTACTTCTATTATATGGCATGAATCTCTATGAGCAGTCCTAATTACTGTGTCATTTATTTTATAAAATTTCTAGATTTTGGGGTTTTATTTGCATTCTGTAGTCTATTTCCTCAGTCGATCTTAATATTATGTCCATCTCTATTAAATCAAACAACTGTTCTCTTAGATCATTTTCCACTAAATTGAAGGCACATTCTTTGTAGTCCATTTCCAGCGGGCATTCTATAGAAAGTTCCACTGCATATTCCTGTGCCATATTTTCTTCAGTTCCATCCTGTCTCATCCATTTCTCTTTCATATGGGAACTCACTAGCCTATCACGCCACAACATTGACTGTGTCAGAGTTGCCATAGTTTCCTGTTCATTCCCCTGCTGTGCAGCTCCGACTGAACTTCTGTACTCGTTTCTTGTGGAAAGCTCTGAAGTATCTTCATATGGCAACTGATCAGATGTTTCCTATTCCACTGGTTTCTCTGTAATTTGGGGATCTATTGCTCTATCTTGCTGTGATGTTATCAAAGATAGGTTTTCTACACTAAATCCTTCACTTCACAGGTAATCCATAACCTCAGTTTCCATTCTTTAACTTGTCTATTTCCTCTTTTCTACTTTTTCCTCTTTGTTTTCTTCTTTTTTTTGTGTGTAGTATAAGATAGGGTTATATGCTTGCAGCTGAAGCTTTCTTGCTCTGATTCTTGAATCCCTGGGGAGTGCTTTAGTGAGAACTTTAGCATATGATATTTGTTATATGTACATAAAGGGGGGTCTATATTACAAAATCAAAAACCTGTTTCAGCGAACACCACAACACCAACACACATAGCCTGAACCACAAATATGCCAAACCCCCTAAACCACGAAATTTCAAATCTCGAATCGTCATAGTCAGCCAACACCACCGCACGCTACATACTACATACCCAAACATAATAAATAAAACAAATACATACATACATCAACCAAACCCTACTTCTAACCCTACACTAAACCTTACATGCATTACCTATCTATGCACTTACCTTAACCTGCAGCCTAACCCTAAGGTCCATAACTATCGCACACTTACTTAAGGAGCTATACCGCAGATAGGCCAACCATGACACTTCAACATTTTATGTTTCGTGGTTTTGAACGTTCGCCGTTACCATAGTTAACGCTATACATGTCGGTGTTGAGGTGTTCGCTGAAACGAGTTTTCGATCTCGTAATATAGACCCATGTAAAGGCATAGGTGGAGAGATATGAAGAGCCCTAACAATCTGATTTGTAGAGGGAGTGGCCACAAGGTCACAAAGATATTTATACCTTTGACATATCATATACTGATTTATCACTTTCTGATTGTTGTTAAGCATAAGACAGTCTGTACAAAGACAGTCTCTACATTGCTTAATAACACCAAGTGCTGTAAGGTTGGCAATAGATGGAATAAAAGTTGTCTGAGCTTTACTGACAATGTAAGTTGATCAGTCAAGGTACAGTCATATGTAGATAAGGAAGGCATAGAATTTAGAACTTAGATGACAATTTAAATAAAGTACCCAGATTGTATAACATTTGCACATGAACAGTATGAGCCCTGACAAGTGAAGAGGGGAAATGGAAATACCTGATAAAATGAACAAACTATCACTGTTACTATAATGTGTGAACTTGTAGCTACCAGGATTGTACACTCATGGTCAAACCAGGTTAAAGCAAATCAAATCTGATTAGCAACTGTAACCATAATGTGCAGTTCAAAACAGCCCAACCAAAACAGAACTGTTTTGTTTTTGTATAATAATTTATTAATAGAATGATTATATTCTGTTCAGATAGCACAGCGATGATGGATTATGTATCAGATAAGGGTCATGTGATGATTCATAGTAAATCCTTGTATTCTGCATAGTTACTCAGTGCTGTTTTGTAACCCAAGCTGGGCAACTGGACACCTAGTGCCACTGTACAAGAAGAAATGCGACCTCCACAACTGTGGGTAGTACAGAGGTATCAAACTCCTGTCACACTACATGAAAGGTCTGGAGAGGGTGATTGATGAATGAATATGCAAAGTAGTAGAAAGTAAGCTGGGAGCCTGGGAGACGAGTAGCTCAGATTCAGATCAGGATGCAGCACAACAGATCCAATGTTTGCAGTGAGACTGATAGTTGTGTAGAAGCCAGAGATGATGAAACAGTCCAACTGGGAATTCCTAGTCCTAGAGAAAGCATATGACAGGGTCCCAAGAAAGCTAACTTGGGCAGTCCTGTGGTGGTTCAAAGTCCCAGAATCATTTGTAGAATTAGTGCAGACTATGTTGTAAGGACCCAGTGACTTAAGTATGAACTGTGTTTGGTCTGACAAAGCGGTTCTCATTGGGAGTGGGTGTGCATTAGGGTTCAGCTCTCAGCCCACTGCTGCTCATACTAGTGGTGGACTACATTAGCAAACAAGTCAGAGAGGACAGCTCACCAAAGTTGCTGTATACAGACAATGTGGCATTACAGGCAGACTCTGAGCAAAAACATTAACAAAGAATAGTGAAATGGAATGCAAAACTGAAGGCACAGTAGATGAAAAAGGGTACAGATAAGAAACTTGCAATAGCAGCAAATGCAGGAAATCAGAAGAAGCTGAGAACTGAGATAGAAGAGAAATAGCAGACCATGTTAACAGACAAGTGTCTGGGAGGGGAGTTTGGGGATACAGGAAGCCTGAATGATGAGGTCAAAGCTAGAATCAGAGGGGCTGCAGTTCCTGTGATTCACAGAGTGTCAGGTGTAGTGTATGACAAAAGAATGCTAAAGAATCTGAAAAGTAAGGCATACAAAATAGAGGTGCGACCAGTACTACTGTATGGTACAGAAACCCTGGCAGTAAAGGCAGAGCTGTTGAGGAAGTTAGATATGATAGAGATGAAGTGCCTAAAATGGGTGTGGGATGTACACTGTCGAAAAAAAAAAAAGAAGAAATAAGGGCATCAAAGCAAAACCAAAGTAGCTGTAACTGCAGGGAACATCAAAGAGAAAATAAATCAGTGGTTTTGGCATTAAAGGAGAATATGCTGCTAAGACATTATGAAGAAATGATTTTTTTTATTAATTCAAAAGTAAATGTGGAAGTCCCCTGCTCAGGGGGGCCCTCAGCCACTGGGCCCTAGCCAGCTGCTTAGGATGCCTAGTGCTGGATCTGGCTCTGCCTGCAGCACTGAAAGAGTCAGGCATGACTGTTGAAGAAGGTAGTAGAGTGACATTCACTAGAGAGAAAGATGGTGACAGTTCACACAACACCCTGACCAAATGTAGAAAAAATGTGAAAAGTGGTGTTAATAATGATGATGATCTGCTTTTGTAATGAATACATTAAAAATATCATTAAAGTATAGTATTATAAATGCAGTGCTCATCATATCACACATATTCAATCTACAGAAAAACATGAAAGATGTACACACAATATCATACTATCGAGATATCAGACATGAATGCAAAGGAGATGCCAGTCGCAGTTATAACCCAATCAATTAGCAGATGTTTTGCATGGAGTGCAATACTCTGCTTAGACTAAGGATTTGGTAGGCACAAATGCCACTCAGAATTTGTAACAATGAATTGGCAGGTTCAGATGTCACATAGTATAAACAAAATCATGGTAGGTACAGTGCTGCACAATGCAAGCTGAATGAGTCTGCAATATGCCAGTGGAATTGGGATTTCAGTTTGGTATCAGTAGATATATAGATGAAATAACTGGCCTGAAAGCAACAAGACTATATAGATGTTAATAGAGATACCAAGCTACCTATTATTTGGCCTGGTAACAAGGAGCCATTATAACCCAGGAGCAACAGGACAACTCAACCCAGTGAAAAAGCCACTAGCTGCTATAAACAACAAGAAATAAACAGTAACAGCAGAAGCCCACAACAACAAGAATCTCTTGTAAACAACAACAGCATTAGCTCACAACTCAGCACAACAACAAGGAACTATTAAAAAGTACAACCACAAAAACTTTGCAACTCAGTACAACAAAATGTAGCTATTAAAATTACAACAGCAAAATCATACAATTCAGCACAACAGCAAAGACAGGCATATGATGGGACAGTGCAGCACAGTACTTGGGTCAGCAATGCCAAGGCAGCTGGAATCTTAAGACAGGAAATGGGTAAGGTATTCTCAGATAGGCGTAATCCTCTCACTCAACGTTTCTCAAGGGTCACTTGAAAAACTGGGGGAGGTGACAAACTGAAATTCCGCCAGTCCAGCTAGCTGGAATTTTATAAATAATTATTTGCCCCTTAAAAATATTAATATGATTTATATAGAAATGTGACACTGCCAGCCCAGCTATATAGAATTTTGAAAATAATCATATGTCATTTGTGAATATTAATATGATCCATAGACTTGTCTTCCAAATGTAAGAGAACTATATGTTATGTGTACATTAAACTACTGGTGCAGACGTGTGTGTGGAACTGTATGTTCTGTACTGAGTTTCAAGAATGTAACCACAGTGTACCTACTGGAAAAGAACAGTGTTAACTTGCAAACTCTAAGAAAATAAGTGAATTGTTTTATGATTGTGTTTATCTCTCAGCTTCACTGAAAGAGACAGGATGTCTACAGCAAGAGGTTTCTTTCTGTTTTCTTGAAACAGAAATAATTACTAAGTTTAAAATGTAAAAGCATTTAACTGTTTTATGACTTCCAGTTCTAGGCAAACTTCTGAGAGATATGCACATCTCACACAGAGATGATAAAAATTCTTAGTTTCTGTTAGCCTGGGAACTAAAGGCAGATGACAAGGAGTGATATCATCCAGCTGACCCAACAGTAATGTTTTGATATTAATTTGGGAACTATCTCAGAGACTGTGCATTTTGTAATTGTCTTTTGACCTAGAAACATCCCACTCATCAGCACTTCTGCCTGCATCTTGCTCTGTATGTAAGCCTAGGGTACGGTGATATCTCTTAGACATAGATAGAAATATAGTAAGTTAGTTTAGATATTTTCTGTATTTATTTGAGACTGTCCTGCAATGTTGTTTTAAAATATTTCCTGTGATTCTGAACTCTAGTCACAGTGTTGGGTTGTTGGAGTATTGTCTTGTTGTTTTGTTATTTAATATTAAATATATTAAAACCTTTTAATTGCAGCTGGTTTGTTTAGAGACACTTAAGCGCTTAGCGTACTTGCATATGTATTACATGACACTGTACAGGCCATTCTTAAATAGCCTTGCAAGTCTTGGTCACACTTACCATTTGGATAATAGTAACATTACACAGAAGAATTGGTCACCCTTTGTAAGGGCCTATTAGCTGATAAAGGGCTGGCTGGTGGCAGTGATAACTGCCTTATAGTCTGGGCAGAAGGGGGCATAGCTAATAAACCTGTGCCAGCCTTTCCCAGGAGTGTGTGTGTGTTTGTATATTAATCAGATCTCAAAGTGTGTGTGTGTGTGTGTGTGTGTGTGTGTGTGTGTGTGTGTGTGTGTGTGTGTGTGTGTGTGTGTGTGTGTCAGTTACTTGGGCAGGGACACGAGGCACTGGTTGGACAGAGAGGGTGCTGGAGGTTTTGACCTGACCACTTGGCTGAGATCTTAACCCTATAGCTGTGCCAGTGGGGAGACTTATTGGGGATCTGGAGAGACAGGGAGATACCAGCCCCAGACTGACTGCAATCTCTGCGTGCTTTTAAGGGAAATTGTACTTTACTGTGTGTGTACTTGTCATCCTCACAATGTATACATCCCTCACTGGTGCTAGTGGTGAGGACTGAGGCTCCTTTATTTCTCGCCTAGTGTAGGGGCATCACATATTCATTGTTTGGCAGTGGTGGGATAGCCACATCACATATTAATTGGTTGATAGTGGTGAGATAGCCACATCACATATTAATTGGGTTGTAGTGGTGTGGATATTGAATTCCTGTAGCCTGTGTACAGTGGTCACTGAATGTGTTTGTACTCTCAATCAGCTATGCAGTGAACATTCAGAGTTCATAATAGAATTGTTTTTTTTTTTTTTGTTAGCTTAGTTAGTTAGGGAGAGCAGGCAAGCATGTCAGCCGAGGAGTATGGCAAGCTGACAAGGAGGCAGTTGTTTGAGATGTGTCAGGTTAAAGGACTGGTGCATGCCAACCTGACTAAAGCAGACAAGATTGCAGCTTTAGTCATAGCTGCATCACAGAATAGCAACCAGGAGGACAATCAGAAAGGCTGTGGAGATGTACAACTCTTAGAAAATGGACAGCTCAGCCTTTCCACAAAGGACTTAAAAATCCATCTGGAGTTAAAGACACTTGAGTTGGAGACAAAGCATTTGGAAATAGAAACAGCAGAGAGACTGAGATACCTGGAAGCTGAGGAGAAGGAGAGGCAGAGGCAACATGAAAAGGAGATGCTGACTCTTCACCAGAGTCATAAAGGTAATGGGGAAGGGAGTAATCGAACACCAGAAACAACAAAGGTCAGTAAATTTTGTTAGAAAAATATGTATTAATGTGTGTGCTTAATGCTAATTAGAAGCTAAAAGAGTTAACACGTTTTTCATTCTATTTTATATACAGCTTAGTTTTATATGAGACTAAAAGATGCTTTTGAAACTGCAGTGTGCTTTCTGAAACTTGCAAGGTACCCTCTGACCCAGTAACTGCTAGCACAGCAAAATTCATGTTTATTCCTTTTGAAAATGTACTTGAAAAACAGGTGATTATCTGCTAGGTCAGGAAGCAATGAATGAAACAATGCTCTATTCTATAATGTTATGATTTTGAACAATTGGCTCTGTTCGTGGTATGAGAACATGCACAGCTGCAGAAGGAAAAGATAAAGATAGGCAAAGAACTGTTGAAGAAATGAACTGCAATCTATACTTGCTTTGTGCTCAAATTAGCCGTAGTACCTTGAATGGTAACATTGCATATATCTAACCGGTGGTAGCCAAGGCCACGTTGTTTTTCTTAGGAAGTTTCTCACAAAAATTGATAGTACAAGAAGAAAAGCATGAAAACAACTGCTATGTAATGATGATGTTAAAACTTGTGATCTGCTATGTCAGCTTGGTAGGCAATGTCTTATTAGAAAATGTATAAAAATGCTGGTATTTCCTGATTCTAGTTAGACAAACTCTGTATTAGCACGTTTTTGTCTCCTTGCTGCAAGACTAAAGTGCCTTAACCTGAACCTACCGTGTACTGATAATTTTTTAAGTATATTTTTTCTTTGACAGATTAGTCCTTCGGACCGGAAACATCTCTCGCTCTAGTTCAGGTCAGATGGGCCCGGTGGCTTGAAACCGTACGAGGAAGAAGCCACATCGGTTCTTCTGCTTTGAAATGACCTCCAACTGAATTGTCGTTCAAAAGAGGCCAGCCACTGATTCTGATCTGCGATTGGAGGATGAGTCAACAGTTCCAGTGGGATCAAACACGGAGACTCAGGTAAGGAGGAATTTACCTTTTTTCTGTTTTAGATTAGGGACTTGTTACAGTATTTTTGTTTTTGTCAGGGAGATCTGTAAAGTGCAGATCAGGGACAAAAAAGATTGCTGTCTTGTCATAGATCAGGAAAACAGAATAGGTAGTCAGTTATTCTAGATAAACTGTGAAGAAGTGTAAATTGTGGTACCACGTGATAAAAAGGGTTATGTAACAATATCTAACTAAGCTAAGACAACATGGGAAATAAGTGCACAAAAGGTTCCCGAGATCCGCCCTTAACCGAAGACGCGAAATATATGCAATTACAGCATGCCGACAATGTTAGGTACTATACAAAATGGGTTAATAAATACAAATTTGATGGTAATTTAGATAAACCTTCACTTATCAAACTTGTCAAACAACTTAAAACAGATGCAAAAGGTCTGATAAAAAAGCAATGTCAATTAGGAGTTCCTCAGGCACACAGGTGGCTTGAGGAAGCAAACTGCAGGGAACAAAAGAATAAAAATTCAAAAGCAATGTTTTTAGATAAAGAAGACAATAACTTGGTAATAGCAACAGCCCCTCTGCCCCCTCCGCTTCCCTTACCAGAATATGAAGTGAGTGGGCAAGCTGATCCACTTCCGCTATATCCAGCTGTTCCTGCAAAACCAAAACTGTTTGTGAGAGATCCTATCGAGACTAGGTCTCGAACACGCAACTTAAGAGGGGATATGGAATTGTATGAAATAAATAAAAATTCACAAGCTATGAGTGAAGAAGAGATATGTCCACTCATAGAAGTACCAAATCCACAGGCAGGACAGGACCCAACTCTTCTAGTATATAGACCGTGGACACCGGAAGACATCCGGAAAGCCACAGAGGGAATTCCCCATCCGAAAGTTAATTTTAGAAAATTCTTAGAAGACTTACAGGGCATGAGGTTAAGTTACCATTTAAATGGAGAGGAAGTAGGGAAAGTAGTCAGACAAATCGTAGGTCCAGATTGGCACATGATCATTGGCAACTGGAATCCTCGTGACACAGAACATAGGCCACTCCCACATAGTAACGCAGAACTGGATAACAGAGTGAAAGGTCTGACAGACCGAATCTCTGGAAAATGGAAGCCTAGGGCTGACTGGACTTGCATTAATCAATGCATACAACAAGAAGGTGAAACTGTTGATAGATATTATGCCAGATTATTAGAGTGTTTTAATAACCATTGTGGAATGCAGATACCTGAAGACCAAACACATGATTCCCCATATGAGCAGCAGCTAAAGAATGCATTTTTAAAAGGCAGTATTGCACCCATTATCAGCTTTATTACAAAGCACATGGTAGATCATCGTACAAGTAGATTACAGTCATTACTTGAATATGCAAGACATGCCAAAAGGCATTTTAATAGTAAAAACAAAAAGAAAACTCAAGTATTTGCAGTAGAAGATGGATCAGAAGTCTTTGTAGTACAGACCGGGAAGAAGGGTAAGAAAAATGCCCAGGGAAACAAACAATCTGATAAACGATCAGATGATTTTGAAGAGAGAAAGAAAAGGGGTAAATGTTTTAAATGCAGGAAAAAGGGACATTTAGCAAGGGATTGCAGGCAAAATAAAAAGGTAACCACAGAAGACAAGGAGGGTGAGGACTGACTATATGATAGTCAAGAATCACTGGAAAGGAATAATCAAGAAAAGACAAGTGCAAATGTGATAGAAGGAGTAGAGAATGTGATAGAAAAATAGAGGATGTGCATGAAATCACAGATAATGAAGAAAATGAAATTTTAGACTTGGCATTAATGAGCATAGAGCTCTACTTAGCAGACACAAAACCGGAAGTTACACTTCTGGTAGAGGGGAGGGAAGTTAAATTCCTGTGTGACTCAGGGGCTTCATGGACCCTGATACATCCTTCCAAACTACCAGAAAATTCAGAATCACTTGATTACATATTAGTGAAAGCAGCTAATGGACAGCTGTATCAGGAGCCACTCTCCCACAACATAGCAATAACTGACCCTGTTTCAGGGATGACCCAGAAAAGCAAAATTGTTGTTTCTGCAAAATGCCCAGTAAATCTTTTGGGCAGAGACCTAATGCAGATATTTGGCATAGCAGTAGTTCCAACTATGCAGGGTATGGAAGCACAGCGACAAATGGATACTTTTGTAGTGCGACCAGAGGGTGAAACATTTTATTGGTACAGCCAGGACTTGGTTATGACTGGTCCAGGGGCAGTAACCAAAGAACTGATGAATGTAGCCATCAGTAAATCCCCCTCCCTTGACACTGATAAACAGCATTTGTTGCATTGCACTCTATATTACTGTAGCAAAGCAGGACCTGATAAAGAATATGAGCAAGAACTGTTTAGAAACCATGCTAACAGATTAGTATTACGGAATCTGTACTGGGACACAGAAGGAAACAGTGTAGTAAGCTGTTCATTGCCCCAGGAATTCCTAGCACTTTACAAATCTAATCAATTACCACATGTGAGTTTGACTAAAGATAAAAATGTGAAGTGGGCAGACCTAGGAGAAAAAGTCACAAGGTGGGAAAAGCAGACAGAGTTAGAACTTTCAGAACAGGGAGTACAAAAGCAGAAGTTGAATTGGATAACACAGACACACCCAGCAGTACACTTGCAGGCAAGTAAGGACAGCTGAGTAGCACTCTTACTAGAAGAAGAGGAAAAAGCCTTACGAGATATACCAGAGACTCTCTGGTCAACTGGAAAATCAGATGTAGGACTTATTCGTACAGCAGGATCACTCGCTATCACGCCAAAGTCAGCATTTAGACCTCAAAAGAGACAGTTTCCTTTGAGAAAGGATGCAGAAGTAGGAATCAAACCTATAATAGCAGCCTTACTCAAGGAAGGAGTATTGATAGAATCCCCCGATTCACCATGTAATACACCCTTATTTCCTGTTAGGAAAGCAAATGGAGAATGGCGTATGGTCCAAGATTTACAAGCTGTAAATTATGCAGTTATACCAAGAGCACCTACGGTGCCAGATCCACACACTTTATTAAATGATTTGAAACCTCAACAAAAGTATTTTTCTGTGGTAGATATTAGCAATGCGTTTTTCTCAATACCAATATACCCTGACAGTCAACATTGGTTTGCATTTACATTTCAGGGGAAAAGGTATACATATACTCGACTACCACAGGGATATTGTGAGAGTCCAACAATATTCGCACAGGAAATGGCAAGTAACCTGGCGGGATTTTTCCCACCGAAAGGCAGCCAGATTTTACTTTATGTAGACGACATTCTGCTGGCAACCCCCACCCCGCAAGAATGCAGAGAAGATACCATAGCATTACTACAATTTCTAGCTACTCAAGGACACAAGGTAAACAAGAACAAACTGCAACTTTGGAAAAAACAGGTCAAATACCTGGGATATGTAATATCCAAAGAGGGCAGAATATTAGATGAAGACAGAAAAACAGCAATATTACAAGCACCTAAACTAACTACCAAGAAGGAAATTATGTCCTTCCTAGGTACTACTAATTTTTGTTGGAGTTGGATTCCAAACTATGCCTTGGAATTTGCTCCATTGACCAACTTGATATTCAAAAAGCCTATGGCAGCACAAGATTTATTACAGTGGACGCCAGAAGCAGAATCAGCTTTCTGCAAATTGAAACAACTGATAGCATCCTCATTAGTTTTAGGATTACTGAACTATCATAAACAATTTTTCCAAACTGTAGATTGTAAGCAGGGTTATATGACATCAGTGTTAACACAACAGCATGGGGACAAACAATGCCCCATAGCTTACTATTCATCACAGCTAGACCCAGTGGCATGATCCCTGCCCCACTATGTACAAGCAGTAGTCGCAGCTGCAATGGCAGTGCAGGCTTCAGCCTCAGTAGTGTTATTCCACCCTCTCACACTGAGAGTGCCTCATGCAGTCGCGATTATTTTACTGCAAGAAAAAGTAGCATATCTTTCTCCTGCTTGACATCTTTCCTGTATGACTATACTGTTGAGCCAACCTCATATGACAATTGAACGATGCACAACTTTGAATCCGTCAAACTTGCTCCCAACCCCTGCAGATGGCAAACCACACTGCTGCTTGCAGGAGATTGAGCAAAAGACACTACCTAGAAAAGATCTCATGGATGTTCCCTTGGATGATGCCGAGGTGACATACTATGTGGACAGCTCGTGTAGGAGGGGTCCTACAGGACAGAATCTAGTGGGGTATGCAGTAGTTTCTGATACTGAGATTTTAGAAGCAAAGTCTTTACCTCACAACTTATCTGCACAAGCAGCAGAACTGATTGCTTTAACAAGGGCATGTACCTTGGCAAAGGGTAAATGAGTGAACATTTTTACTGACAGCCAGTATGCTTTTTCTACTGTACATGTTTTTGCACAGCAGTGGAAAAATAGAGGAATGATAACATCTACTGGTAAACCAATTAATCATGCACAATTTATTTTAGATTTGTTAGACTCTATTCAGTTACCTCAGAAAGTAGCCATTTGCAAATGCGTAGCTCATACCAAACAACAGGATAGGATTTCAAAAGGTAATGCAAGGGTTGATACAGCTGCAAAACAAGCAGCTTCAGCTTCAGAAGTATTTCTTTTGAGTGAGGAATAACAACCATCTGAGATTTTAGACTTAGAAATGTTAAAAACAATGCAGACACTTTACTACAAATGTAGAAAAACAAAAATGGATAAAACGAGGATCAATTCTTGAGAAAGGGCTGTACATCTCCAAAGAGAGGAAACCGATTTTACCATCTAACTTGTTTAGATATGCAGCTTTGTTGATCCATGGGCAGTGCCATGTCTCAACAGGGGGGATGGTACAGTTAGTGAATCGAGTGTTTACAATGTATGGATTTACAAACTACACGAAAAATGTTTGTGCAGCATGCCATGTTTGTAACAAGCATCATGCACAAGGGGCATTGAAAACTAAGCAAGGGAGTTTCCCTACACCACCGTATCCGTTCCATACTATCTGTATGGATTTTATAGAGCTGAACAAATGTGAAAATAAGAAGTACTGCCTTGTCATTATAGATATGTTTTCCAAATGAGTGGAAGCTTTTCCAACTAAAAATCCAGATGCAGCTACTGTTGCAAAAGTCCTCGTTAAAGAAATTATTCCTAGATTTGGCATACCGGAAAAGATCTATAGTGACAATGGCACACACTTTGTAAATCAAACCATACAACAATTGAGCCGTTATTTCGGGATTTCTCTGAAAAACCATTGTGCATACCACCCCCAATCTGCAGGATTAGTAGAGAGTCACAATGGAGTTTTGAAAAATAAGCTTAGGAAATTGATTAGTGAGACACAAAAGAACTGGGTGCACTGTCTACCTCTGGCACTGTTGAGTATGAGAACTGTTCCAAATGTAAAAGGGTTAACTCCTTTTGAAATTCTATTTGGGAGGGCATATTATACACCTCAGTGGAAACCTCTCATGCCTGCAGACCAGGAGGCTGCAGAGTATATGAGGCGATTTTTGAATAACAAACTTTTGCAGTTAAATTCTGTTTCAGATAAGGAACAAGTCAGACCATCGGAAGCAGCAATAGTCCCAGGCACGTGGGTCTGGGTGAAAGTCGTGAAGAAAAAGAATTGGAGTTCTCCGAAGTGGGAAGGACTGTACCAAGTGCTACTGTCAACACCCACTGCAGTCAAGATCACAGAGTGAGCATCCTGGATTCATCTGACACAATGTAAATTGGTTAAGAACTTTGAACTGGACAAAAACCTTGTTACTGTTGTACAATGAGAACAAAATGACCAGGTATAGAGTAAACAGAGATGCAGAACAACCTCAGAAAATTTGCATGATTATTCTGATAGCTATACTGATAACAATGATCTTTTTGCTGTGGCCTTTCCTTTTCCCAGCCACACGAGTTGAACTGAACAAACGTGATGCATTACTCATAGACTGGCATCCAAACTTTAACACTTACCAAACAATTAAATATGTGTATGCTGAGACTTTCAATGTTTCGAACTGCTGGATTTGCACAGCTATACCAACAGCATACGGGGGATTATTGATGACTGCTGTCCCCCTAGGGGTCAATGAGACCTGGGAAAACTTGATTTTTGATACTACACCTGTGAAATCACAAGACAAAATAGCATTGTACCTACCTGTTACACAAAAAGGGATTGTATGTTTTTTATAAAAATGACACTATTCAGGTGGGTTGGAGCAATTGTAATGTGACTGTTTCTTATAAATGTTATATTAAGGCCAGTAAGACAAAAACTATTTGTGATACAAACTATGATGCATATTTTGAAAAGATGCATAGAAGTCTTAGTGAAATACAACATAATCCTGTTCTTTTAAAGCAGCTTTCTATTATTGATAAGAAAATGTTTCATGCAGGGCAAGCTTATATCAATACTAAAGTAGATAACTGTTATTTTGTTTGTGGGAAAAAGCATATAAATGGCTACCTGAGAATTGGTCTGGCAGTTGTTTTTTGGGTTATCTGGTTCCGGCCATATGACACAGTGCAGCTTTGCCTCAGGGAAAAATTCAAAATGCCAGAGAGGTTAGCAGTAAACCTAGAAGTCCAATCAAGAGACCCAAGAATCCAATGGGACGAATCGAAGCAGGGTGGAGAAACCATAACTCCATGAAAAACAAAGATAAACTGACACACATGGAATTGAGTGACACCATTATATCGTGGGCAGGCATAGCCCCTGCATATGGCGCAGTGATATCAATTTGGGAGCTGAGAAAACTGTCTAAACTTCTCGAAGTTATGAGCAATGCAACTTTTTCTGCTCTCGAATTAGTGACTGATGAACTAAATGCTATGAGAACTGTGGTACTTCAAAACCGCATGGCTCTTGGCTTCACCCTAGCGGTGAGAGGTGCTACGTGCACTTTAATCAAAGAAGAATGTCGTTCGTATATTCCTGACAACCAGTACGAGATAAGCGACCATCTTGAGGTGATCCAGCAAGGGTCGACCATGACCAAACCAAGCCCAAACCCTCTGATGGACTTTTTCCAGAATTCTTTGGGGGGTGGGGTTCCATCCTAATGAACATCCTGATTGCCATTTGTGTGGGATTACTCCTATTAGAAGAATGCATTTGTTGTGGTATTCCCTGCATGAAAAAGTTAATCAAAGATTTTATAGACATGTCAGTTTTTGAGACTTTGTATCAAAGTACTAAAATTGAAGAGTTGTTGAAAAGTGAAACACTTTCATAAGTCTAAACTGAATGACTCTCTTAACTGCAAATCCTGAATGGAAGAGGTTAGGAGAAGAAGCAAACTGTTTATGCTTTTGAAAATAAAATTAAAAAGTATTAACAGGGGGGAAATGTTAGAAAAATATGTATTAATGTGTGTGCTTAATGCTAATTAGAAGCTAAAAGAGTTAACACGTTTTTCATTCTATTTTATATACAGCTTAGTTTTATATGAGACTAAAAGATGCTTTTGAAACTGCAGTGTGCTTTCTGAAATTTGCAAGGTGCCCTCTGACCTAGTAACTACTAGCACAGCGAAATTCATGTTTATGCCCTTTGAAAATGTACTTGAAAAACAGGTGGTTACTGCTAGGTTAGGAAGCAATGAATGAAACAATGCTATATTCTATAATGTTATGATTTTGAACAATTAGCTCTGTTTGTGGTATGAGAACATGCACAGCTGCAGAAGGAAGAGATAAAGATAGACAAAGAACTGTTGAAGAAATGAACTGCAATCTGTACTTGCTTTGTGCTCAAATTAGCCGTAGTACCTTGGATGGTAACATTGCATATATCTAACCGGTGGTAGCCAAGGCCACGTTGTTTTTCTTAGGAAGTTTCTCACAAAAATTGATAGTACAAGCAGAAAAGCATGAAAACAACTGCTATATAATGATGATGTTAAAACTTGTGATCTGCTACGTCAGCTTGGTAGGCAATGTCTTATTAGAAAATGTATAAAAATGCTGGTATTTCCTGATTCTAGTCAGACAAACTCTGTATTAGCACGTTTTTGTCTCCTTGCTGCAAGATTAAAGTGCCTTAACCTGAACCTACTGTGTATTGCTCATTTTTAAAGTATATTTTTCCTTTGACAATTTCTTCCACAATTTACAGAGGGGGATAGTTTTAATAGTTTCATTCACATGTTTGAGAGGATATGTAAACAATATAATGTTGATTAAGGGCTCTGGGTACAGTTTCTAACCCCCTTAATCCATGGTAAAGCTGTAACTGCTCTTCGAAAACTGTCTGATACTCACTGTTTAATTAAAATGTTGTAAAAAACTGTTTGCCAGAATTTTTTTAAGTTAACACCTGATACTTATAGAAAAAAGTTTCATGAGCATAGACACAAGGCAGATGAAAGTGAGTGTAAATATGTTGCTGAACTAAGCATTTATTTTCATAGGTGGGTGAGTGGATGTCAGGTCACCACTTTTGAAGGGTTGGCAGATCTATTGGTTTGGGAACAAGCCCTTAGTACTTTGCCTGAGGACATAGGAATCTGGTAAGCTGATTGAGAATGCAATACTGTAGATGGTTTGGGGAAGAAGGAAGATCTATACCTAGCAAGCAGGGCATCACTGCACAGGAAAGGGACACCCACTGCTGCTCACGGGTCTAAGGGAACCCATGGTGTGCAGCCCAGACTGCCCCAACAGAGTCCACCAGTAGCAGGGGAAGCCACTAATCTTGGTACAAATCTAGAACCTAGGTTTAAATATTGTAAATGCAACCAGTGGGGCCATGTAGCATATAGATGTCCATGGAGGCAAGGTGGGGAAAAAAGGTGGGAGAGCCAGTAAGTGAGTTGTCATGAGACAACAAGGGTATCAAACTATCACAAGAGGTTATATCCTATCTTAGTGAATGGGAAAGAGGCCATGGCTAAGAGAGACACAGCCTCTCACCTAAACTTTGTGAAGCCTGCAATGGTTACAGAGGAGCACTACTTGCTTGGGCAGTCTACTCCAGTCAGAGCTTTAGAAGGGACCCCATTCCAAATACCTTTGACTAGAGTTCACCTTGACTGGCAGGGGGGAAAGGAAGCCAGCAAGTATGTGCATTTGAGGATATCCCTGCAGATGTCCTGATAGGGAATTATTTTGATAATGCAGTACCATGTGCCCATGCAGTTAAATGCAGTCAGGCTTGGAGACAAGCATGTGGGTCTGGTAGCCTTGGGGAGACCCAGACAGACTGCACACTTGCAGCCAAAACTGGTGAGGTGGTAACTTCAGAGAGGAAGCTACCATGTAGCAGTGAGACTAAAGGTGAGCCACAGCTGCTTGTGGGCACTGATGTTCCCTTGGACAGAGTGACTGCAAAGGCAGAGGCAATTATTAGTACCCAGAGTGCCAGTGAGGCACCACTGTCAGAGAATGCCAGAAGTCCTGTGGAATGGGAGCTGGGAAGGGTTACATAGACAGAGCTGAGACAGACTCAGCTTTATGAACCTAAATTACAAGGCCTGAGGGAGGTAGCTAATGAGGTACCTGATTCTCAAGGGAAGGGGGAATCTGTATACTGGGAATAAGGGTTACTGTATAGAGAGTGGACCCCTGAGGAAGGGCTGGAGGGTGAGAGAATACAGCAGTTGGTAGTGGCCAGAGCCTGCCGTCTGGCACTTCTAGCCATAGCCCATGATATTCCCTTTCCAGGTCATATGGGTATAAAATGTACAAAGAGACATATTATGTAGAACTTTTATTGGCTTGGGATTTCCAGAGATGTAACAGGGTACCGCAGGACCTGTGAGCAATGCCAAAAGATAGGCAAGGCAGGAGACAAGGTGAAAGGTCCTTTGATACCTTTGCCTGTGATTGAGGAGCCATTTCAGATGGTAGCTAAGGATGTTGTGGGGCCTCTGAACACCCCATGTTCCACAGAGAAAAATCATATCCTAGTAGAAGTAGATTATGCTACCAGATACCCTGAACCAGTGGCTCTGTCCTCCATTGTGGAAGAAAATGTGGCAACTGCTTTGTTAGAGATTTTCAGCAGGGTAGGTTTCCCAAAAGAAATACTGACTGACAGAGGTGCCAATTTCATGTCAGACCTGCTGACTTGTCTGTGGAAGTACTGTCAGGTGAAGCACATAAAGACCACACCCTACCATCCCCAGACTAATGGTCTTGTGGAGAAGCTAAACTCTGCACTCAAGATGATGCTACAGGCATTTGCAGACCAGTTTAAGAGGGAGTGGGAAAATATTTGCCCCATCTGTTTGCTTACAGAGAGGTTCTGCAGGAATCCACAGGTTTTTCACTCTTTGAGTTGCTGTATGGGTATAGGGTGAAGGGACTTCTAGATTTAATTTGGGATGAGTGGGAGGGTAAGTGTGAATCCAACAAGAAGTCTGTTGTGGCATATGTCCTAAACCTCATGACAAGGCTCAAGGATCTCATGGGCTTGGCCCAGAAGAACCTGGCAGAAGTCCAACAGCAGAAAAAGGTCTAGTATGACAGGAATGCTCAAATTAGAAAGTATGCTATAGGGCATCAGGTAATGGTTCTCATTCCTGTCAGAGACAACAAGCTTCAGGCAGCTTGGGAGGGACTTTAAATGGTGATAAGGAAAGCCAGTGATGTTAAATACATGGTCGAACTGCTAGGCAGGAGGCAGGGGCACAAACTGTACCATGTTAATATGATGAAACCTTACCAAGACAGGGAGGCCCTTGTGCTAAGTATTGGCAATAGGAGGCAGGAGGTGTCTGATGGGGACATATGGCTACAGGGAGCCAGCCAGGAAAATCCCAAATTACTATGGTGGAGCCTAGGCTTGCAGGCATAGTATGAGGCAGTGCAGCATGGCACTGGGGTCAGCAATGGTAAGACAGCTGGAACCTCAAGATAGGGAATAGGTGTAAGGTATTTCCGGATAGGAGCCACACTAACATTTATTGTGAGTGCTTTTGTCCACTTGCAATGAAGGAACTTCTTCAGAGAATTAAAAACAAAATCATTCAAAATTTAAATAGTTCAAGGTTAATGACATCATTCATCCTCCCATTATTCTCATTTCGGCTGCTCCCATTAGGGGTCGCCACAGCGGATCACCTGTTTCCATTTCTTCCTGTCCTCTGCATCTTGCTCTGTCACACCAACCACCTGCATGTCCTCTCTCACCACATCCACAAACCTTATCTGAGGCCTTCCTCTTTTCCTGTTACCTGGCAGCTTCATCCTTAGCATCTTTTTCCCAATATACTCAGCATACCTCCTCAGCACATGTCCAAACCAACGTAATTTTGCCCCTTTGGCTTTGTCTCCAAACCTTCCAACCTGGGCTGAACCTCTAATATACTTATTCCTAATCCTGTCCACCCTCATCACACCCAGTGCAAATCTTAACATCTTTAACTCTGCCATGTCCAGCTCTGACTCCTGCCTTTTTGTCAGTGCCACTGTCTCCAACCCAAAACATAACTGATCTCACTACCCTCTTGTAGACCTTCCCTTTCACTCTTACTGATACTCGTCTGTCACAAATCACTCCTGACACTCTTCTCCACCCACTTCATCCTGCTTGTACTCTCTTCTTTACCTCTTTTCCACACTCACCATTACTCTGAACTGTTGATCCCAAGTATTTAAACTCATCCACCTTTACCACCTCTACTCCCTGCATCCTCACCATTCCTCTATTCTCCCTCTCATTCACACACATATATTCTGTCTTAGTCCTGTGGACCTTCACTCCTCTTCTCTCTAGAGCATATCTCCACCTCTCCAGGGTCTCCTCCACCTGTTCCCTACTCTCACTACAGATAACAATGTCATCTGCAAACATCATAGTCCACGGGGACTCCTGTCTGATCTCGTCTGTCAACCTGTCCATCACTATTGCAAATAAGAAAGGGTTCAGAGCTGATCCTTGATGTAATCCCACCTCCACCTTAAACACATCTGTCACTCCCACGGCAGACCTCACTGCTGTCACACTACCCCTGTACATATCCTGTACCACTCTTACATACTTCTCTGACACTCCCAACTTCCTCATACAATACCACAACTCCTTTCTAGGTACCCTAACATATGCTTTATCTAAGTCCACAAAGACACAATGCAACTCCTTCTGACCTTCTCTATACTTCTCCATCAACAATCTCAGAGCAAACATCACATCTGTAGTGCTCTTTCCTGGCATGAAACCATACTGCTGATCACTAATCATCACCTCCCTTTTTAACCTAGCTTCCACTACTCTTTCCCATAACTTCATGCTGTGACTGATCAGTTTAATCCCTCTGTAGTTACTACAGCTCTGCACATCACCCTTATTCTTAAAAATTGGTAACAGAACACTTTTTCTCCATTCCTCATGCATCCTCTCACTTTCCAAGATTTCATTACACAATCATTCATCCTCCCATGTTTATATTAAAAAGCACCAAATTTTACCCTAAGTGTGCTCAGTTGGTTGCATAGTAAACACATTACCTAGAAATGTACAAACACATATACTGCCATTTAGCATATGCCAAAACTCTTGCAATTCTACCTCACTAAAGATTTTACTTTTAAAATACACTTGACAGAACAAAAATCATTTAACCCAGGGAAAGAGCATGCATTAGTTTTTAATTGCCAAAGCAACTCCCTCTCCTCAAGCCTTAATGCCCAGGGACACCCTCTGTGGTTAGGTTCCACTTTTTCAATAATCATATAGTGAAAAACATTGTCGGGTTGTTCTAAAACATGCTTGGCCAAGACATTTGATGTATCCTGTCTACTAATGCTGTATTGATGCTCGTATATTCTCTGCTTAAATTTCCGTTCTGTCTTCCCTATGTAGAAAGAGTTACATTGCTGGCACCTCACTAAATATATAACACCTTTTGTGTTGCAGTAATATTTCCCTGCCAATGTGTATTTAATATTACCAATTGTGAAGGAAGAACTAGCATTTGCAAAAATAATACCTTCCACATTTTTTCATGCCCCTATTAGGAATATAAGGGCTGACTTCCCTCTCCAATAATAATTATAAATTGCACCCATTTCTGAATGTAATCTTGGGCTTTAAACCTAGTTTATTCCTCAAACCAACATAATTTAATATGGCCCAATTTTTAGTCTAAATTTTTTCTCAAGCTATTGGCATCACTGGAAAAAGACACATGAAAACGTATATGATAATCCAAGTTTGCTTTGGTTTCAGTGGGACATTCTTTTTGAGTAAACTATCTACCAGTCCCTTCAATACCTCTGTTAAGAATAGGTTGAAAGAACCTGTCTGCCTTTTTTTTCCCACGTCTGCTATAATGTCATCCAATAAGGTAGGGGGATACCCCCTCTTAGCAATCATCTCCCTCAAATTCTCACACTCAGAGTCAAAATCAAAATCCAAGGTGATCATTTTTGCTGACCTAACAAACTGACCCTTGATGGTGGCTCTTTTTTGGTGAAAAGGGTGATTTCTGCTGAAATGAAGAAAATCATTCGAATATGTTGGTGTATGATATATCTTAGCAGTGTACCTGTTGTTAATAATATCCTTAACCAACCACACATCCAAGTAGAAAACTGCCCTTGTTTCAAAATGGTGTGAGAACTCCAAGAAGGAAACTGTTCTTCTAATACTTTTACAGGTCATGTGTTTAACATCAAAAACAGAAATTGCATCCAAAACTGGACAAAAGTGGTTGACTTTTAACTGCATATTAAAACTTCAAATGAGACCACAGCTGTCTCTTGTAAGTCAGGTAGAAATTAGAACTGATCAATTAAGGACCCATACACCACGGTGGTGCAGCGGTAGCATTGTTGCCTCACAGCAAGAGGTTCTCCCATTCGATTCTTGGCTTGGGTTGGGAGTGCCTTCTGTGTGGAGTCTGCATGTCCTCCCTACGGTTGAGTGGGCATTAGAAAAACAGGTGTTGAATGGGCATGCCTTCGTTGAAAGTTGGGCGTCGGGCTGGCAACTCGACACCATAAAAAAAACAACTGCCTATCGTTAGCAGACCGGAGTTCCACTGTGGCGACCCCTAACCTAAAAGCCGAAAGACAAACAACAACATAAGATAGAAGAGGTCACTTAAGGTTAATCATTTGTGAACTGAGGGGGTGGAGCTAGGAACTAACCCCTCTATTTAAGGGGTAAAATAAAACATTTCAGAGCTTTATTAGAAAAGCTCACTCAGACTCTGCTACACTTTGCTGTGAAGGAAAGGATAGTTTGCTTTTTATTTGTTGTATTTTGTATTACTTTATTGCCTTTTTATATTTTGAATACTGTGATTTGTTTTCTTTACCTCGTCTTTCACTTGTATTCTGCTTTTAACTGCATATTAAAATTCTAAAGAGACCACATCTCTGTTTCTTGTGAGTCAGGCAGAAATGTTTTCCTATCCACCCACCTTGTTACTATTCTGTTCTTAAATACCACTGTCTTTTTAGATGCCTGCCTCTTATGTTAATTTGACCATATATCTCATTTCTCTCTGCTTTCACTGGCTTGTGTGAGTAAGCACAAAATTATCATTTTGTGAAATCACTCCCCTTCAACTATTTAAATTTATTGTCCATCCTACTGTATTCCATAGTAACAGAATACATAAGTGACCACATTTTTTCAATCTATCTTGCTGTTTAAATAATAGTGACTCTCCACTAAAACTTAACTTTTTAGACAGGTAAAACTTAAGTTACCTACTTTCACATCTAACTTCTCTAGTGCACACTGCAGTGTTTAGGATAAACCATTTTTTTAATCTTACCTTTAAGCATCCCTGTGACTAGCACTTGCTCTAATACCTGCTGGAAAACACTAGGAAGCCTTAAACTGATACAGGCACTCAACTCTTCTTATTAATAAGGAGAAATTGTTTATAATTAATTAAGGAGAAATTAATCATAGGCACTAAACAGTCTAAAATTGCAAAGTACCTTGCTAAGGGAAGGGAAAACAGCTCCTGTACTTTTCAAAAAAAGCACCAAACCAGACATGTCCAAGGGTCAGCTTCCAGTGATTTCTCCTGTCCACCTGATGAATCTGGGCATACTGAGGCAATGCAGTAATTGCCTCATGTACACAGACAACCCTCTCCTCCTACCACCCAACACTACAACCTGTGAGAGATGCACTTACATAGCCAAACTGGAAGCAAAGCTCTCTCCACCAAAGATTGTGCTAGACAGTCAAGAGGAGAAGGTTAACAACTGCACTATACCTCAAGCAACACATAGCCCTTCTAAACTCACACCACCAACACCCACTGATAGCAACACTAAATCCACATATGCGGAGGCCCTTAACTGTAACCTGCCCAAGGAAAAAGGACGTCCAAAGCTGAAACGCAAACAAACACCAATCACAACCAAAGTGTCACATAGTTCACAACACCAGTGTGCCACCCAGCAACAGCCCCTAAGGCAAGACAATGTACCTAACACTTTAGTCATAGGTGACTCTATAATCAGGCACACTAATGTTCCACTCACCAGCCTGAACAAAGAGAAAATTACAGTCAGCTAACTGTCAGGTGCCAGGATCCACCACATAACACATGCACTCAAGTCACTCCACAACAAGTACAAATATGACTCTGTTATTGTCCATGTTGGAGTGAATGACTTGAGATGTACCTCACTGGACTACATGAAAAGAGACATGGAAGAGCATGTATCATGTGGCCCAGGCAGGTATGACCCTAGCCCTGAGTAGCATCCTGCCTACGCCCAGAATGATACCACAATGTAAGGACAAAATGATTGACTTCAACAATTGGCTAAGCTTCTGGTGTCATTCAAAGGGCATCTAGTATCTGTCTACCTGAGATGACATGATCAACAGACCACGATGCTTTGCCAGAGATGGTCTGCACCTGTCACCCCTGGGATTCAGGTTACTGGGTAAGGCTCTTGCCAACCCTATAGTGCCTTTTTTAGGCAAAGTTCAAAGGACAAAACCATCACCGTTACAGGTACAAGCATGCAAAATCTGAAGGCAATGCTACTGAATGTAAGTCTAAACCGCAAAATGCACACTCTTGAGGCACTCCTAAAAATGGAGAACGTCGATATATGTGCAGTAACTGAGACCTGGTTCAAGGCTCCAGAGAGTACCCTTGCAATACCAGGCTAGAACTCTTACCACACTTTTCAACCACCAAACCAGGATCGAAACACTAAAGGTGGAGGAGTGTTCATATTCACCAAGTGTATTCACACCACCAGGCTAGTTGCCCAACACAATGCATCTGAAATTCTCTAGGTGCAGCCAACACTAGGTAAGACTGTAATCTAAATTGTAGCTTGCTACAGATCCCCCACCATGCCTCAAGATTCTCACTACACCTTTCTAAACATACTGGAAAATATTAAGATACAACCAAACACACTAATACTTGGTGATTTCAACTACCCTGCCATTAACTGGGAAAACTACTCGTGTACCAACACCTTTGCCAAACAGTTCTTGGAATTCATAAATTCCAATGCCCTGGATCAACTAATCCATAGTCCCACCAGGGGCTCCAATATCCTAGACCTGGTAATTACCAACATGGGAAACCCATGTTCCACACCTATGGTCACCCCCTCGTTGGTCAGGTCAGACCATAAGCTAATCACCCTAAACATCCACATCCCACCCACACTCACCAGTAAGGAAACCTCCATAAAAAACTTCTCCAAAGCCAACTTCATGCTACTCAAGTCAGATGTGACAAACTTCGTGACACCTATGCAGACTGGAAATGAAAGTTCGACTACTGAATCCTACACTAAGGCACTGTACGAGCACATCCACTCATGCATGAATCGTGCCATCCCAAATAGAACCAAGATGCTCTCCTCCAAAAAAAAGGAAGCCAATCTCGTGGTCACCTGCCATAAACAAATTTTACAACAAAAGAAAGAAACTGTTGCAGAAAAGAGGAAAATCCCACGATGCAAAAAATTCCCTTACCAGTCTCAGTAAGAAGCTGAGATCCCTCGTAAAATCCTCCAAAGCTAGTTACGAAAATAAAATTGCCAAAGATTCCAAAGACAGCCACAAGGCATTCTATAACTATGTCAAGAATCTAAATGGCAATGCTCAGATCTGCTCAGAGCTACAACAGAATGACATAAACTATACTGA
This sequence comes from Protopterus annectens, assembly GCF_019279795.1. Taxonomy (NCBI): domain Eukaryota; kingdom Metazoa; phylum Chordata; order Ceratodontiformes; family Protopteridae; genus Protopterus; species Protopterus annectens. The sequence goes on from NC_056732.1 coordinate 1,424,436,857, forward strand.
CCCCAAGGATATTGTCAATATCCTGGTAGATCGATTCAGTGCCAACTTCACCCCTCCTCTCACCCACTCTTCACCCCTCTCTCACCCATCTCAGTACTGGAAGATTGCCAAATTCTGGTAATAATGGCCACACAGATAAAAAAATGCACTCTCCAAACCTAAGAAGACAGCATCCATGGGACCAGATGACATCCTGGGCTGTGTACTACATGAACTACAAAATGAACTTGCATTTCAGCTAAGTGTCATGTTTAATCATACCCTCACCTCAGGCTTCATGCCCACTGAGGGGCACACAGCTACAGTTGTCCCACTGTTCAAGGGGGAATCCACCTTGGATCCCAGGAACTACCACCCCATCAGTCTGACGAGCTTGATCTGCAAGGCCATGGAATGTATTATCATGGAACTTATAAACAAAGATATTGGCAACCTTCAAACATTGGACCCCACCCAGTTTGAGTTTGTGAAGGGCCAATCTTGTCTCCAGAACCTGACTGACTTTTTCGAATCAGTCTACAGAGCTGTGGATGAGGGTAAAGCAGTCCACACAGCCTATCTGGACCTTGCCAAGGTGTTTGATACCATCTCCTACTCTGGAATCACAGATAAACTTACTAAGCTGGGCATTAATCCCTATATCACTCAATGGGTTGCCAACTGGCTTACTGACAGAACCCACACTGTAAAAGTTGCTGACTCCAAATCCAGCTCCAGACAAGTGACAAGTGGAGTACCTCAGGGTTCAGTCCTGGGACTACTCTTGCTTGGCATCTACTTCTCTGAAGTACAAGCCAACACTAAGGGACTCTGGCTAACAAAGTTCACAGATGACTGCAAACTGGGAGTCATTACTGAATCCCGAAATGATGTGGATACTCTACAAAAGGGCCTTACAGAAACAGATGCTTGGTGCCAGTGCCATGGGCTCAAGCTCAGTGTCAAGAAATGTATAGTTATCCTCTTTGGTAAAAAACATGTACCCGTGAATTACCACATAGGTGGCAGTACACTAATCACTGAAAGTGTGATAAGAGACTTAGGGACACTGGTGGACAGTTGTCTCACCTTCAATAACCACATCACCACAACAGTCAGGAAATCCTTCTATGTGGCACACCTCATCCATAAGTGCTTTTCATCCAGAAAAAAGGAGGTAATTGTCCCACTGTACTCATCCCTTATTAGACCCATTATAGAATACAATGCCCCATTTGGTATGTACCTCTCAAGACATCTGCAACAACTGGAAAGGCAGCAGAAATGCCTCACTAAAAGAATCACAGGCCTAAAGCAGATGCCCTATGCTGACCACCTTAAAAAACTCCAGCTATACTCTGTCGCATATCGTCTACTCAGAGGCGATCTCTGCTTAACATACAAGGCCATGTCAAACTCAGAGCTGTTGGACATGCTACACTTAAAGAAATCTCAATCCCTCAGAGCCACATGCTCCAGGGATCTAAACCTTGTCATCACAATAAACAAAACATGCTGGAAGGATAGGTTCCTGACCCAGAGACTCCCCAGACTCTGGAATAAATTGCCCATACATGTCAAGCAGAATGCCTCATTGGCCCTCTTCAAAAGGAATCACGACGATTGGATGGGAGAAAGGAAATTCACCCCAGGGATCACGTCAGTCACCCTGCTTGACAGGGGTCCAGGGAAGTAAATAGTGTGGGAAGAAATAGCCAGGGAATTGTTATGGCTAGGCTTGTACAGGCCCTAGGGCCGATAGCCTAGTACTAACATATGAACCTATGAAGCTTAAAAAAGGCAAATGGTTAACCTTCTGTTCCATCTCTTAATGTTAACTGCCTTGTTAGTTCTGTTCGACAACTTGCAGTTTTGTGTTTGTATTTGTTTCTACTGATGTTATTTGTTTATTGGATATTCAATTGCTATTCTTATTAAATCCACTGCCATTTTTTGTTTAGATGTGTTAGTTGTTAAAGTGAGTCATTTGTTAGTTTTAGATTTAAAATATATGAATTGTTACTTCTGGTGACTTGACATTTGTATTCCTACTTCTCTTTTCAAGAGATGTCTTCTGTTAAATTATTTGTTACCTTCTCTTATGGTTTATCTTCCAGTTATTCTTCTGGGGAATTTTTAATTGTAATTTAAGTTCTGCCATATACAAGGGTTCTTCAGATGTTAGAACAATGTTTAGGACTCTATGTTATGATAATTTATGTCTTAGATTGTTATGTACTAAAATGGATTTTATGTTTTTTTCTCTAGTAATCTAACTGAATTATATGGTGCTATTCTTCCATAGGATTTTCTGATCATCTAGCTATTTGGTGTATTATTGCAGATGATGTTACTTCTTTTACTTTGAGTAAAGGAGAACAGAAGTTGACTGAATCTTGTGTTTTGACCCCAGACTTTTCTGCTGTTTTGAGTGCTCTGAGGACTACTCATCATAGTCTGCAAAGGCTTTCCCTCTTGGGAAGACTTGTAGAAATCCTTAAAATGTAAACTTATTTTTTTTAATCTAAGGAAAAAGTATTGTATTGACAGTTGCTTTTTCAATATCATGCCTTTTGAGATAGAATATGTTTGATTACTTGCTTCTAGAAAAACAGATCTATAGATCACATTTTAATAAAATCCAGGCTGTATTATATAGGCAATGATTTGTTACTCAAGGAAATGTTTATCTACTCTGTATGATACTTCTGGCAATCTTTTGCAATCTTCTCTGCATATTTTGATTTGAATTATGCTATTCAGAATGAGTTTCCTTTCTGTACTTGATGTTGTTCTTTGGCCTGTGAAATAGTTTTCTGATAAGTTGTGGGGTCAAATCGATCCTGATATTCTGTTGCTGAATTGAAGGTTGTCTTGAAGGAGGTTACACTTATCAGTTCTCCTGGTCTTGATGGTGTTGAGTATTCTTTTTCATGTTCACTTAACTGATTGTCAGAAGAATCTTTTGTTGCAGGTCTTGAATTCTTGGTTGAGAGTAGGCTAAGTTGGAAAGAGGTCTGTGAAGGCATTTGGATAACTGGAATCTTGATTATCATATTTTTATGAAATATTGCAAAAGATGGTTAGTAAGGTTTTGCATCATGTTTTTAATCTTCATGTTTATAGTATTAAATGAAGGGTTTTATAGCAATTGCTCTTATTGGTAAAGGAAATTTCTGATTCTTTTACAGTAGGATACTATAATGTGATATAGACAAGGCTTTTGAAAATGCTAATTGCTCTCAGATGTGGAGTATTTTGGCTTCTTACAATTTTAGCTCAAAGCTGTTGTCTGTCCTTCATTCTATTTATGCTGTTTCTTAGATGACGGACTTGATTGATGGGTGGAATGCCGTGGCTAAAGGTATGAAGCAAGTTTTCTCCTTTAGTGGGATTATTTTTTTCTTTTTTGATGAATTCTGTTATTTCGAAATGTAGTACTGTTTGTGAGACATATACTATTGGCAATTGTATGAGAATTTGTGTCTTCTTCCTTGTTTTGGTTATGCGAATGACATATTGGTTATTACTATAGATATTTCCTCTATGGAAAAAGTTATTCTAGCTTCATTTTCTACCTTGTGTGGTTGACTTTTAATGTTCATATGACCAAGGGTTTAGGACATGTGGAAACTGTGCATTCTTTAAATTTTCTTTTTCAGGGATTCTTGTTTTAGGAATTACTTTTGGGGGTGCGTCTTGTAGTTTGCAACAATGGGATACTATTTTTCATTGGATTACTGATATGTGTAATTTGTGGAACACCTTTTCTTTGACTTTTAAGAAAAAAAAAGTTTTTGGTCTCAATACTGTTGTTTTAGGGATTGGCTTGTTTTGGTAGTATTTATGTATTGCCTATGTATTGCCTTTCGGTATGAAATTTGAACTTTTGTGTATTATTTTTAATTTTTATGGGGTTCTCTTTCTCTTTGTAAATTATTTTAATAGAATTGCATGTTCTTTTTTGTGGGGAGGGGAGGGATCTTTTCTGATGGTGGAAAATAATTTTTGGAGTATTATAGGAAGGTTAGATTATGGAAGCTCTCTTTCTTTTTTACCAGATCATACAAGGTTGTGGTATAGATTACTTATGGATGACTTTTTTTTTCTACATGGGATTCTTTATCCAGTGATATTCAAAATGCTATTTTTTTGTAGATGGACTCATATTTCTACTTTATGGAACTGGGATGATTTTTATGTTGTTTCATTTTTGGTTAAACTGCTTGTTAAACTGGATATGGAATGTATGCAATTTTCATATCCATTCTGTTCCTTTCATGTGGAGGAGACTTGTTAACATGATTTTTTTTTAGATTGTCAAAGGTTACAAAATTTTTGGTTCTTTGGTTCTAATGCTTTACATGATCCATAGTTAGCTGTTATTACTATGGCTTATATTCAATGTGGAATGTATGTTTCTTTTTCTTCTCATTCTGAGTTTTTTTAGATAAAGTATGTTTAACTATAGTTATTAAGGGTATCAGAACATGTCAGAGATTTGGGATGCATGGCTAGGCTTGAAAAGGCCCTTGTGGTTGTTAGCCTAGAAAACACCTATGAACCTATGAACATAGTATGGTTTCTTGGGAAATACAGAACTGAAGAAATGTTTGTGTGTGGTGTGTGTACGTGTGTGTGTGCGTGTGTGTGTGTGTGTGTGTGTGTGTGTGTGAGTGTGTGTGTGTGTGTGCGCATGTCTGTGTGTGTGTGTGTGTGTGTGTGTGTGTGTGTGTGTGTGTGTGTCTGTGTGTGTCTGTGTGCATGTATTTGTGAGACAGAGAAGGACAGAGAACTAGGGAGTGGATGCATGAGACAGAGAGAGGGAGAGCGCATACCTCTCAACATCTTTCCTCATTAATTTGAATATGAAGAGGCTGTTTCATCAATATACATTATCTGAACAATAAGAAGTATGAAATAATATAATGTCTAGATTTATTGACAACCTGTAATCCTCAGTGGTATACTAGAAAATAAAGTACGCAGATTAGGGACAGGTCAGGGAAGGGTTTACAGTGCTTTACAATGCATGAAGAAAGTGGCTACTAATTTCTTCTGTCTGTGTTTGTATGTGTATATATGTTTGTGTATGTGTGTGTGTGTCTCTGGCTTATATTGCTATGGTGACTTTTTTGCTTCATCTTATTCATGCACTGCCTCCACCTGAAATGCTTCATTTTCTCTTTGTGGAGTTTATGTTTTCACTTTTTTCTGGATAGTACTTTTTACCTTAATGAATATTTTTTGCTTCCAGTTTAAGTTCATGAATTCCTACTTACTGAGAACTGGAATCCTCAAACTGTATTCCCAGTGAAAAAACTGCCAAAAAACTCTTTTGTAGGAGGAAAGCCTCCCCGCACCCCTAACTATAAATATATATATATATATATATATATATATATATATATATATATATATATATCTACACACACACACACACACACACACACACACACACACACACACACACACACACACACACACTCATATATATACAGATAGATATATCTATCTATACCCATAGCCACCCCCTTTTTTTCTCTTGACACTTAACCTTTTTCTATCACCTGCTCTTTCTATCAACTTCCCCTCTGCTTCTGATTATTGATGTACATGCTGTTGCCTGTAAGAACTAAGATGTGATATAGAGTTCTTTCTGTACTTATATCTTAAACTCTGACACCCAGATTTACGAAGCCTGATATAGTGTACAGGAATAGTTTAAGAGTTATTTTCGGCAATATGGCCAACATGCGATCCAGGAACGAGCCCCCGGGACGAGCACATGAGCTCTTAGGCTAATCCTGCATGGACTGAGCCCCTGTATGCAAATTACCCTCATTTTCTGGTGAAAAACATGCAAATGAGGGTAATTTGTGATCCAGGAAGTTGGCAGCTGTCAGTGCAGGACGAGTGCAGTCTGCAGAAATGTACTTGGTTAGTAAACTGGTACGTTTCTGCAAACTACAAAACGGAGCTATGATAGCACCAAATAAAGGCTGCATATCATTGATAAAGCATGCCAATAGCAAAGTAGAAGGCCATTGGCATTGCAAAATGTGTAAAAAATAAAAAAAACAACTTTTATTTTTTTTGTCGCCGATCTTGCTTGTTTAAGCATAGGGCAGCAGCGGGCAAACGGGATAGGGGAAAAAAATAACAAAACAAACCTAAAATAACAGTCTATCAAAAAGCAGTATTCAGCCATGCAAGCCAATGGCAGGCATAAGACAACCTGGCCAATGAGTAATGGTTGCCAAGGGTGGAGGCTCAGTGTGGGACATGTAACTATGCATTAGCAGGCAGTCCTATGCAAATGAGGGGAAGGATAGTAAATCCCACATTTCCCCAGGGTGTGAGGAAGGTCCCAAGTCTGCAAGAGTAGAAATAGCTGGGTGCAAGACTAGGAGATAGGTGACATCTTGGGGGTGTGTGTCAGGAATACTGTAAGTGGATTGAAAACCTGTGGCTCAAGACTGCTCCTAGCTTAGCATAGCTAAGCTAGAGGTGTGTCCAAGCTGCCTAGCACTCCTGACAAAGTGTAAGTGGGTGTGCGCACTGCGCACTGGGTTTCACAGGAAGAAAAATGAAGTTAAACCAGGAAATAGCAGCTCTGTGCACATTTGAGCACTCTGTTTGCACGGTGTGCACACAGGCTCAAACAGGGAGGCAATGGGAAGGGAAAACAGCAGTAGGAAGGTAATCAAGGAGAGCTAGCTGAGCTGACAGGTGAAATGTATCAGACACAGCCAATCACACAGGCAGCAGCCCAGCCCAGTCCAGCACACCACTATAAACTATGCAAACACCTTTCCCCCTTGTTATTCCCAGCAACTCTGCACCACTGGTGTATACAAATGGGTACATTTTAGAAAACGAAAGCAAGAGAAATAATGCTAGGGGCTGCTTTTACTATCATAAACCAGCATGTGCAAGAGGCTGATGGTGGTAAGGATGTGAATGCTGCTGAGCAGCCCACAGTGAGGAGACGGAGAAGAGTGTACAGACCCAGGGTAACTTACCAAGGGCTACATGAGCTGGAGATAGTGGAGCGCTACGGGGTGGACAGGGACCTCCTACATCAGACTGTTGAGCTGTGCCAGCCACGCCTCACACACAGAACTAACATAGGTTTATAGGTTCATAGGTTCATACTAGGCTATCTGCCCTAGGGCATTTAAAAGCCTAGCCAGAGTGTGTGTGGCTTTCCCCACCCCTTAGGATGAGAATACTATACCCATTAGTTTGCTGTGCCTCTGTCCAGCAGTGATACAGAGATGATTCCCGGGGTAAACCTATGATCTCCCATCCACTCGTCAAGATTTCTCTTGAACAGAGTCAGTGAGGGGCTCTGCCTCACATGGACTGGGATTCTGTTCCATAGTGTAGGGAGTCTCTGGGTGATGAATCTGTCCCTCCAGCACGTCCTATTTATATCCGTGTTGAGGTTTAAGTCTCTTGCTCTCGTGGCTCTGGTGGATTTGGATTTTTTTGAGGTGGAGCATGTCCATTAATTCCGGGTTGGACATGGCCTTGTATGTCAGGCACAGATCACCTCTGAGCAGACGGTATGCGACTGAATAGAGCTGGAGTTTCTTCAGTCGGGCATCGTATGACATATGTTTGAGCCCCTTTATTCTTTTGGTGAGGAACTTTTGGGGACTTTCCAACTGCTGCAGGTGTCGGGTAAGGTACATTCCGAATGGGGCGTTGTACTCAATCATTGGTCTGATAAGTGAAGAGTACAGGGTACAATGACCTCTCCTGATCTGGATGTGAATCCCTTCATGATCAGGTGGGCAATGTAGAAGGTCTTCCTAACCACTTTGGCAATGTGAGTGTTAAAAGAGAGGTTACTGTCAACTTGGGTCCCCAGGTCCCTGATAACTTCTTCTGTGTTTAATGGATTACCACCTATGTGGTAATTAGGGGTCACCTTGTTTTTCCCAAAGGGTATGACTATACATTTTTTGGCATTTAGCTTAAGGCCATGGCTCTGGCACCAGTTATCCATTTCTATGAGACCTTTCTGGAGGATGTCTGTGTCTGATGGAGTGTCAATTATGGTGCCCAGTTTGCAGTCATCTGCAAATTTTGTCAGCCACAATCCCCCTATGTTTGCCTGCACTTCAGAAAAATAAATGCCGAACAAGAGGGGGCTCAGGACTGAGCCCTGTGGGACACCGCTCGTGACCGGCTTAGAGTTTGACATGGCACCAGCAACTCTAACCCTGTGTGTTCTGTTCTTGAGCCAGTTTGCAACCCATCTTGTGACATATGGGTTTACATCTAAGCTGGTGAGCTTTTCTATGATGCCCGAGTGGGGTATTGCGTCGTCTAACAGAGGGGAAGCCATCCCAGTGGATACCAAGGTATGTGTAGGCCTATGTATACTAGCTACAGGTACCTTCAAAAGGCCAATTGGGGATATGATGGGGATATCACAGGCATCAGAATCCAGAGTACTGCACCAGTTCCTAGATGCCATGTCGGGTCATGTCGGTGAGCACATATACCTCCCCATCACCCATGAGGCATTGGCCAGCAATATGCATCTTTTCCATCAAATAGCAGAATACCCCAAGGTAGTGGGTGCAATAGACTGCACTCATATATGCATCAAAGCACCACCCAGTGAGCAGGGTAGGGTCTACATCAACCGCAAGGGCTTCCCCTCCATCAACTGCCAGGTAATGTGAGATGCCCAGGGCATAATAATGAATGTGTGTGCTGGCTGGCCTGGAAGTTACCACGATTCCCATATCTGGCATCTGACACAGCTGTACCACAGATTTGCCAGTGGGGACATCCCACACGGTCATCTAGTGGGGGGTGCTGAATACGCACTGTAGCCGTGGCTGATGACACCCATCATAAATGCACACACACCCGAACAAGAACTCCATAATGAAGCACATGCACAAACAAGAATCATAATAGAGCATGTGTTTGGGATGCTGAAGTCACAGTTCCAGTGTCTAGACACATCTTGTGGAGCCTTGCAGTACTCACAAACTACATGTACCCAAATTGTCCTTGTATGTGCCATGTTACACAATATGATCCTACGGAAACGGCTGCAGCAGGAACAGCATGGGGCAGGGCTACTCAGCCCCCCACCATTGCCAAGACCTGCACAGGCACAGAGTGACTCAGAGGAGGAACAACCTGAGCCTGCCCCAGTAGGCAGAAGGTGGCATGCCCAGCATGCTCTGGCCCTGGGAAATGGGCAATGTACAGCACATTCACTGACACAGTAGAGACCCAGGGAATGTCACCTCTCTCCGACTCACACATACAGTAAACAGGATGCCAAACCTGACACTACCTGTGCTCAACCATGTATAGGGAGTATACTCTGGGCATCCGACATAGACAGGCCTGCAGCACCACCATCAATACTGGGACACCCACAAGGTAAGTGACTCACACATGCCAGTCGGGAGGCACATACACAACAACTGTTAAAGTCAGCAGGATAGGTGTAGACAAAAAAAAAACAAATGCTGCACTATGGCCTCTGAATGAGCCCTATGCATAAGCACCCCCCAGGCCTACACAGACAGACTACAGTAGGCCAGGCAGTTGGATGGAAGATGTGAAGGCTAGGAAGTCTGAAACTAATATGTAGGCAGTGAAAGCCAGGATCTGTAGTACACTGGTATACCTCTAGCCAGCACAATAGGCAAGACTACAGACTGAAATGGAGTACCTGACATACCAGTACAGTCCTAGAAAATGTGTAGAAGTGTCAGGTGTGCCCCCCCCATCCTACATACACTAATAGTAACAGTCAGGTGTACCCCCCTCACTCCTGTGTAGAAATTTAGAAACAGTCAGGTGCCCCCCCCCCCGCTATGTAGAAATGTAGCAACAGTACAAGCCAAATGACCGATGGATACCCTGCAGACACAGCATGCTACCTGTCGGTGTACAACACAAAGGTCAGCACCGCAGTACAAACAACCTGGACATACTCTACACATGCAATACAGATGGCCATACTGGGCATGCTCACGCACTTACACATGAAGGCCATGTCTGCAAACACCAGTGGACCAGACATATCTGGCAGTTGCAGTTCATAGTGCAGACACATGTCAGAATGCACCACTCCTGCCTTGCACACACACAGTGGATAGGAATATAGACATATATGTAAGGACACCACACTATAATAAGCCAAAGGTAGACAGACATAGATGTGTCGAAGAGGGTCACCATAACAAGGACCCATCTGGGACTGTCCCACCCAGCACAGAGCCAAAGGCCCACAACCACATGAGGTGCAAATGCACTCACTGCATATACTAGCCATCAGCATTTGTCAGCATGACAGACTATGTGGTGCTCGTGCCAGCTGTGCAACATGCCTATACAAGGAAGTAGTCATCTAGTAGCTGTATACACGTACCTGCGACATATGACCCCGTGTTTGCCTGTATGTGGCATGTCAACCCCTACATGAATGGGTTATGGCCCATGCACACACTGCCCACTCCATAGTAGTAGCATGACAAGCCTGCTGAGGTCATCCAATTTGAAATTCACCTTTGTGAGAGCTGTAGCTCAGGAATCACCATGGCACATCCCATAACTGCGTACTGCTGTAGTGATAAACCAGTTAAGTAGTAGTCCAAACCCCACACTTGGCAACTGTGTGAGTGTGTTTGTTTGTGTGTGTTTGTCTGTCTCTCACTGTGTAGAGAGCAATGCTTTTTAGGATACTCAAGCCCCATACAATTCATATAGTGGACTTTGGCAAGGCCACTAATATTACTCACCTAGGAATACACCTCTGGGAAAGTCATAGCCCAGTAATCTCCATAACACGTCCTGTAACTGTATATTGCTGTAGTGTGAGAAAGTAGTTAGGTAGGTGTTCCAACCCCAGACCTGGCAACTGTGTGTATGAGTGAATCTGTGTGTGTGTGTGTCTGACGGAATAGACAGCAGTGCATTTTAGGCTACTCACACTCAGTATAGTTCATATAATCAACTTTGGCAGGGCTGTTGATGTCACTCACCTAGAAATGCACCTCTGGGAAAGTCAGAGCTCATAATCTCCATACCACATCCTATAATTGCGTACTGCTGTAGTGTGATAAAGTAGTTAGATAGGTGTTCCAACCCCAGACCTGGAAAATGTGTGTGTGAATCTGTGTGTGTCTGACTGAGTAGAGAGCCATGCTTTTTAGACTACTCACACTCTGTACAGTTCATATACTCAACTTTGGCATGGCTGCTGATGTCACTTACCTAGAAATACACCTCTGGGAAAGTCAGAGCCCAGTAATCGCTGTAGCACATCCTGTGACTGCGTACTGCTGTAGTGTGATAAAGTAGTTAGATAGGTGTTTTATCCCCAGACCAGGCAACTGTGTGTGTTAGTGTGTGTGTGTGTGTGTGTGTGTGTGTGTGTGTGTGTGTGTGTGTGTGTGTGTGTGTGTGTGTGTGTGTGTGTGTCTGACTGAGTAGAGAGTAATGCTTTTTAGGCTACTCACACTATGTACAATACAAATACTCACTTTTGGCAAGCCTGCTGATGTCACTCATCTAGAAATACACCTCTAGGAATGTCACACCCAGTGATCTCTGTAGCATGTCCTGTAACTGCATACCACTGTAGTGTGATAATGGAGTTAGGTAGGTGTTCTAACCCCAGACCTGACAACTGTGTGTTTGTGTGTTGAGCTGTGTGTCTGACTGAGTAAAAATAAATGCTTTTTAGGCTACTCACACTCTGTACAATACAAATACTCACCTTTGGCAAGCCTGCTGATGTCAGTCACCTAGAAATACATCCCTGAGAATGCCACACTCAGTAATCTCCATAGCGCATCCTGTAACTGCTTACTGCTGTAGTGTGGTAAAGTAGCTAGGTAGGGGTTCTACTCCTAGACATGACAGGTGTGTGTCTGTAACATGTATCCTGTATCCTGTGTAGAGGTGGCTGTGAGTGTGTGACACCTGTTGCCAATGTGGAGGGGGTTTTGCTCAGTTATTTTATAGTGGCCCTACTATATATCACCATATCAACCATACAGGGATACCAGATGTAAATTAGCTGAGAGGCAGGTGTGCAAAGCCATACCCAGAAATGTGACATCAAGACCAGCTAATCACAGTTAGCAACCCCACTATTACCCAGAGCACACACACATGCCTAGGAAACACCCAATATGTGGGTAGTATACTGTACATTGGCCACTGTTAGTAACTCTGCAGTGATAGCAGTGGGCAACAGAGGGCATGTCACCCTGGCCATCTGTCCAATATGCACTTACATACAGACGGTGCACTTCCACCATGTTCCCAAATGGACACCTGCAGCACCTGTGGTGCCTTCACATGCAACTCCCAACGGGCATATCATGCCTGATAGAATGACCTGTATGGACAGATGACACTGACATCAGGGAATGCTGTTAGCATGCTATCATTGTAGGTGAAGATTAAACCTGCTGCCCATTACCAGTTTCTGCCACAGGTGGACAAGACTGGCACATCCAGTGAAAAGATGTGTTCACAACATGGGCCAAACACCCCAGGTACAGTTCCACATCTCACTGTACATCCATGTGGGAGGTGTGCACATCCCAGACACCATCCATGTCATGGAGTAAGGAAGATTTACATGGCAAGTGATGCACAACATTGGTCACACACAATAGTCTCGCAGTTGACTGGATGGGGGATGCAATACCCACCTGTGTGGGCAGATGCAGAAACTGCAGGCCTGAGGCACAATGAAGACCATTGTCATGTGGCCTAATGCCAAGGTATACCCATCCCCTACCCTTTTACAGCCTGCTGGCACAGTTGACCACCACACACCTGTGCAGACAAGCACCCATGCATGTTAGGACTGGCACCCTGTGCATCCATGTGTGTGTTGTATGGTGCATCTGACCACATCCACACTCACTACAACCCCCCAGGGCAGAGTGAAGCATGCTGTTTGATGTCTGACACCTCATCATACTCTATGCCCATATGACCTCCATATGACCCATGTGGTGCATGTGAAACCTGCACATTGATGTGTTGTGGCAATCACATTAGTGATGAGTTGCACTCCTGGCCCTGCTAAGTGTGTCAATGTGTGTGCGTCCCTGTGTGAGTGTGCCTGTGTTGACGCTGGCAGCTGTTCACGCAGACAGGCACATGTACATCACCTACTGTATATCTACTGTATCCCTGTTGCAGATGTCACTCATCATCACAAATATGCTCTGAGTGCTCCACAGCAGGTAACCCATGTGGTACAACCAATAACTGCATCAAACTGTGATAGCACTACATAGTTGTTGGGAGTTTGATACCCTGTGCTGGTAGGTGTGTAACACAAACATGCTTCTGTTTTACTCCACCACCCCTTGCTGACATGTATTTGCCACTGTCTACCTCCCCCTCTCCCTCTTTAGTGGATTTGGAGACCCACACCTGCTATGCTTAGGCAGCAGCATGTGTAATGTAAATGATGCTCATAATCCACTGAAGGCCTCTGCATGAATTACAGCCCTCCCCTACCTGATTGCTTGTGGAATGGCTGTGGTAACAGGCCCATAGCCAATTGCATGGAAATACACTCCAATACCTAGGAACAACATGGTGGTGTTGGTGCTTTACAGACACTGTGAGCAGGAACTCGATCTGTTGTTTGGCAAACAGCATCTCAGATGGATTGGGGATTTACCTCTAACATCATACACTGTGGAAAGAGGGCAACAAACAGAAAGGGATGTGCCTGACCTGACTACAGACTGTAAGTGCTGCTATACTGCATGTGGAGTACAGCTGGTTTAACAGTGTTTGTCTGGATATGCCTGTTGTACATGTCGCAATACCTGCCATGTCGGTCCCATGTATATGAGGGGTCCCAATCCAGAGGGTCATCCGCAGACTGGGCAGTGTTGTGCCTTTGGTTTCATGTGTCAGCTACAGTGCACCTATTTGTGGAATGCAGAAGGTAGTGTGAGGATAGTAGGCAGTAGATGGTGACAGGTGGGAGAGTTACGGATGTCACATCCCTCATAGGACATATGGTGCAACAAACCATGTTAGGGCAGTATTTGTATGAGGGTATAACAGCGGCATGTAATTATTGGCCCTGTGTTTGTGCCTCCAGATACAACTCTGTCAACATTTGTACATATGTCATGCAGTAGGGGGTACATATATTCTGTACTCCATAGTCATTGACAGCATATCTAATAACAAGCCAGTGAGATATCAGACTGCTACACATGTTATGTATAGTAGGTGTTATAACTGAGGACATAGCCTGGCCATTATGTGGTTGTGTGTACAGTAATGAGGTATGTGTAAGTCTGGCAATTGTCGACAGTGTGTGTATAGTGAATATGTACCTTGGCCTGTGTAGAGACTGTTGTAGATGTCATTGTTCCAGGTCCTGTCCTATCTGATGTTACATGCTGCTCCACTGTATGTCACCCAAACAGCTTACATGTTTGTACGGGTGAACACACACATGTCCCATACTACAGACAGGCATCGGACCACACTGTCTAGAGGCCCAGTATATGTAGGGGTGTTGTGTGAGAGGCTCATATGAGGATGGTGTAGGTCAGATAGTCCATATACTGTAATAGTATGCTAGCTTACCATATGTGGCTGTGGCTGTGTTCACATTGGTTGTGGTTAGGTTGTGGTTATGCACTTTCACACAGGTGTCTGTTACTCTGTGAATTGACATGCCTGTAGAGCCTGCTATCTATGCAGGTATATGTGTATCCCCACATGGGAGATGCAGCTCAGTGTTGAGTCAGTCTGCCTATAGCTAGCACTATGCTTTATTACATGCGCAGCACATGACTGCACTTATCCAGTGAGATGACATGTCCAGATACTTGCCAGATGTACTTCTGCTGGGCCATCATGACAGTCATGTATGTCAGACAAAGCAGTGAGATGCTGTTCAGATGTATGTCACTAACTAGTGGGTACTATGTGGCCATGGCACCTCTGTGCCAGCAGTTATTATGTGTCAGGACAGACAGGGGTGTATGAATGTATAATCTATGGCAGCAAATGTATACTAGTATTTACGTGTGATACCCATCTACATGGCTGTTAATATTCACATTGCACAGGCCTGGTCCACATGTCTTGCATGAAGGGGTTCTGTGTATACCCCTGGACTGACCACCACATCTCAGACTGTCCACATATATTGGGCGTATCACAGCTGTAGTCCACAGGGGCATTACTGTGCTACCAGTGGAACTGTACTATGATGACCTTAGGATGTCTGTCAGTAGCCAATGATGCACATGTCCACAGCAGATGTGACCTCCCACACACACCATGCCTGTGAAGACACTCCCTATTATGGTAGCAATAGTCTACAAGTATACCTGCAATACATACATGACATCCCCTTGCACTGAGAGGTTGGGACTATTGGGGCTGAGGCAGGGCTACACCCCATGTGCAGGATATATGGCAAACATATATGTAAATATCATTATACATATATCCATATAGATATGTGCATATTTACATAACTTGTTTACTGTATGACAACAGTTGTACACATATGTGCCTGTGTTCCAGACTCTGTCCTCCACCTACATCCCTGGCTTAGCACAGGTGACATGCTGTCAGGGATTGTTATGTAGTGGACTGTGTTTATGTCATGCTGTCATTCCTGACACCCCTCCACTGCTGTCTTGTCCCCCACACATACTGGGGGGTTGGGGTCATATATGAGTGGGCTCCACCTACACAATACATGTCTGCCCTAATGCACTGCAGAGGGTAGTGTACAGAGCTGTGGTATATGTCCCAGTAGTAGTGAGTGTAGGGGGGTGCACCATGACTAAACTAGGCTGTAACAACATGTGTGGGTATCTGGGGTAAGCTGCCTTAAGGTATTTGGATGTGCATTACCATACAGTCCACCATGGGTAAATGTAGGCCTACTGCCACCTGCTATATGGACTGTTCTGTTTGTCTGTGTGATTGTGATGGTTTCAGTTATGCCTTGTTATGTAACAGATACAGCCCATTGTGTCAACTGGGGTCTGTACCCCCTAAGGATTGTGTACAGAGTGTAGATAGAGGCTGCTGACCTATATATCTGCATTACGTACTGTTGATTATATGGTATGCTGTGGGCCAGTCTGTCATTACTATTGTACTACTAGAAGGCCTCGGCCTGGACAGCAACATGTGTCAACCTTACCAAACTACTGTCTCAGTATAACTGTTTCACAGTTGCATTACACTGTTCATATGGATATCAGTTCAGTAACCGGCTATATGACATGGCATCTACAACTGTCATAGTACACAAATATAGTTGTCACAATCATTTATGGGCACCTGTGTGTGCTGTTATACCCTTTGATATCTCTGTGGGTATGTGTTGCAAGCTATAAATGTCATTCATATGGGTGGCTCATACAGTCTCCAGTTGGTAAGGTGGTGACTGTAGGAATACTGGCTGCTAAAGTTGTGTGCACATACTACATATGTATCATACTGTACATATCTCTGTGTGTGTATGTGTAATTACATATATATCTATATATAGGTATATAAAGATATATATATATATATATATATATATATATATATATATATATATATATATATATATATATATATATATATATATATATATATATACATATATATATATAAATATAGGTTCATAGGTTTATAGGTTGATACTAGGCTATCTGACCTAGGGCATTTATAAGCCTAGCCAGAGTGTGTTTGGCTTTTGCCACCCTTTTAGATTAGTTGACTGTGCTCTATATAGTAGGTCACAGAAGATAGCCCTTTTAAGGTTAGTTTACTGTGCCTCTGTCTAGTAGGGACACAGAAGAGACCCCAGGGGTAAACCTATGATCTCCCATCCACTCGTCAAGATTTCTCTTGAAGAGGGTCATTGAGTGGCTCTGCCTAACATGGATTGTGATTTTGTTCCAGAGTAAGGGGAGACTCTAGGATATGAATCTGTCCCTCCAGCATGTCCTATTTATTTCTGTGCTGAAGTTTAAGTCCCTGGAACATGCAGCTCTAAGGGATTTGGATTTCCTGAGGTGGAGCATGTCCATTAATTCTGGGTTGACATGGCTTTATACGTCAGAAAGAGATCGCCTCTGAGTAGGCGGTAAGCAACTGAGTAGAGCTGGAGTTTCTTTAGCCTAACTGCGTAGGGCATCTGTTTGAGTCCCTTGATCCTGTTGGCGAGGTACTTTTGGGGTCTTTCCAGTTGCTGCAGGTGTCGGGTAAGGTACATCCCAAATGGGGCATTGTATTCAATTATGTGCCTGATGAGTGATGAGTAGAGGGGCACAATGACCTCTCTTGATCTAGATGTGAACCCTTTCGTGATAAGGTGGGCCATATAGAAGGTCTTTCTAACCACTTTGGCAATGTGATTGTCAAAGGAGAGATTGCTATCTACTTGGGTCTCCAAATCACTAATTACTTCTTCCATACTTAATGGATTACCACCTATGTGGTAATTTGTGGGCACTTTGTTTTTCCCAAAGGGGATGACTATGCACTTTTTGGCATTTAGCTTTAGGTCATGGCTCTGGCACCAGTTATCCATCTCTGTGAGACCCTTTTGGAGGATGCTTGTGTCAGTCGGTGAGTCGATTATGGCACTCAGTTTTCACTCATCTGCGAACTTGGTCAGCCATAGTCCTCCCATGTTAGCCTGTACCTCAGAGAAATATATACAGAACAAGAGAGGCCCAGGACTGAGCATTGTGGGATGCCACTTGTAACTGGTTTAGAGTCTGGCATGGCACTTGCAGTTCTGACCATGTGGGTTCTATCCCTGAGCCAGTTTGCAACCCATCTTGTGACATAGGGGTTGATATTTAAGCTGGTGAGCTTATTTATGATGCCCGAGTGGGGTATTGTGTTGAAGGCTTTTGCGAGGTCCAGGTAGGCTGTGTGGACTACCTTCCCTTCATCTATGGCCTTGGTGACTGTTTCAAAGAAGTTGATCAGGTTCAAGAGGCAAGATCTGCCCTTAACAAAGCCGAATTGGGTAGGATCCAGTGTTTGGAGGTTCCCAATGTCTTTGTTTATGAGTTCCATGATGATACGCACCATAGCTTTGCAGACCAGGGCAGTCAGGCATATAGGGCGATAGTTTCCGGAGTCCGTTGTGGCACCACCTTTGTGGAGTGGGACCACTGTTGCTGTATGCCATTCCTTGGGTACATATCCTGTAGTAAGGCTGAGATTGAACAGTGACTTTATGTGAGGGTTCAGTTCTTCTTGGAGCTCATGTAAGACGCAGCCCGGGACACCGTCTGGTCCCATTGATGCTGTGTTTTTTGCTTTGGAGAGGGCAGCTCTCACCAGTGCATCTGTGATGTCAGGGAGGCTACACTCTGTTGGGATAGACATTTGCTGTTTTTTTTTTGGGGGGGGGGTTGCACTGAACCTGTCTGCCAGGATGTTGACAATGTCTGTGGGTTCAGTGTATTTTTTGTCATTTTGCACTAACTCTGCACTATATATATATATGTCTGTAGCTGCATATATATATGTCTGTGTATATGCATACTAGGGATGGCCATGTTGTGTGCGGTCCTGGTTATGTGATCTGCAACACTTGTTACTGTATTACAGGGGGGACGTGCTTGGCTGGGGGGAGTGTACCTATTTGTACCAGACGTATATTGTGTGGGGCCTTTCAACGCCATTAACGTTGCATGAAGACATATATAATTTTGTTATATCCCCATTGTTATCACCAGATGTCTGTCCGTATGCACCTATATATGTACATGTATATATCTGCTGACATATACATGACCTACTGTATATATTTACACATGTAGATGTAGACATATATATCCACAGATGCATAGATATATATATATATATATATATATATATATATATATATATATATATATATACATATATCTGCATATATCAATTTGTTGTACCTGTTTAGACATTAATATATTTACTCACACACATACATCTATATGTTGCAATACATTCCCTGTACTGTTGAATGACTGGGCTGGATGATATGTTTGTGGAAACATCAGCGTTATGTACATCTGCCCTGGTATAGTGGGAAATCACTTTGTGTATGGTGTGCAGTGTCCTGGGTATGAGCCTTGCAGAGGCAGTTTATTCTGTTGCTGGCCAGAACCCTCCTGCTTACCCCCACACTAACCTCTTTAAAAGGAATGGAAATAAGGGTTGCTAGGAAAGTGGTGAAAAAGGGTCACAAAGAGGTAAGACAGTAGGGAACATAGCTAGGCATGTGCAGGAAGAGTGTAGGAAAGGTCCATAGCTGCCCATTTCTGCTACAGCAACAGCTGTGCATGAACACTGCAGTTGGAGGTAGATGTGGACCCTCAAATCCCTGGGAGAGGGGTGAGGACAACATAAATGCATTGTGATGCCAATTAGACCGGATTACATGTGTCCAGTGGACATGTGTGTGGAATGAACAGCCATGTATGTGGCGAGATTGTTTCATGAGAACATATTGCCCTTCCATTATCTTTTCAGGTGGGAGTGGGATGTTGGGGAGGGGCTGTGGATATATTTGGGGAGGGAGGATGGGAAGGTTATCAGACGTGATGCATAAGACGTATACAGGGGCAGAATATGACACATGTGGGGGATGAATACCTTGATGGGGAGGAGTGTTGGACTATCAGAACCCCACAAGCCCCCTAGTTGTGACAGTGGGAGTGAGGTTACCACCCGTGGGCGGTCACCATGGTGTCACCACAGTGCCATACTCTTGTGAAATATGACTGCAGACCATCCTCCTGCTGACACATGTACACCTGCAACACAAATGGATAACATTATGGAGATAACAATCACTGTTACTGACAGCTGAAATGCATCATAGCTGCATGGCTACACTACCTGACATGTATGCATTAAACATTACCACTGACAACATCTCACACTGCAGTACATTACAGCCCTCTATAGCAGTCACCATGTGCATCAGAACCATGTTAGCCTGTCCCTGCATTGATGTTATTGATGACAGGGAAGAGGCACAGGTATCATCATATGCACAGGTTGTGTTGCTGGTTTACCAGAGGCCGAGGGTGGTCCATACAAGTGTCACCATAAGTGTGGGTGAGGGGCTTTGTTCAATAATTGGGGCATGGTGATGTGGTGTGTGTAGGTATGGGGTCGTCCTAGGTGTGGTTGCATAGTGTGTGGGTATGCATGTACACAGTCCTGCCATGTGGCCACCCTATGCAGATGTTGTTGGACAGCTGCAGACCATACCTGGCAGGGTGTGCAGTTCAGTGCCTCCAGCCACAGACATGCTGACTGTGCCTGCCAGAGGTTCCACGGGCACGTGCAGGTACAGACCTTGAGGTGCTACTTTCCCCAGACGATGACAGGTGTCCGCTGGAACCATGTCCTGCCTGGGACTGGCCAGGGCCATGTGCAAGAGGCCTGCTGTGGTGTGGTGTGGACAGGACCCCAGTGGTGTGCTGGTGCTGGTACTGCCACTATGGAAGCGGCTTGGTGGTGTGGCTTGTCCACATTGACCACCAGCTGTTGGTGTTTCTGGCCTACGTCCACATGGACATCGCACCACTCCCACCACACATTCCAGCACGGACATTCCACGGTCGAGGAGGCCCACCATCTATCCATGACCTCAGTATGTTCACGGAGGGCAGCAGCAATTTCATGGAGGTTGCCACTTATAGATGAGAAAGCAGCACTCTGCAGCCTCAGGCCCTATCTGGTGTGCATGTCCATATGTGCCTGTGCCTCCATTACAGCCTGAAACATGCTCCTGGTGGTATCAGTTGTGGCACCTCTGCAAGGGATATGATGACCAGTGGCTCTACCATGAGCACCATGGTACATCTGCCAATGTGGTAGCCTGCCGGACATCTGGCTATGCCGACTGCGACCCGACACAGCTGGCATGGACACCACACCTTCCTGGTCACTGGCACCAACTGCCAACTGTCCCTCTGCTATGGCCACGTGTGATGGGGTTTGTAGGGGCACTGCAACTGTGTGTGGGCTTGGGATGGCTAGGAGGGTGATGACATATGTAGGTGCAGTGTCAGCCTCTGACAACCCCACCTGTGCCTCACCAGTACCATCGTCATCATCATCGGTGTCTGTATGGACACCTACCTCAGTTTGAATGCAGGAGGGAACCTTGCCCACCTCGCCACCTGTGGGGGAAACAAACACACATGTTAAGACCTGTACAGCATTGCATAACAGTATGCACACTCACACACACACACACACACACACACACACACACACACACACACACACACGGTCTCACACACACACACACACACACACACACACACACACACACACACACACACACACACACACACACACACACACACACACAGACACACACACATGTACACCCACAAACACTGACAGTCCACCTTACTACCCCCCTTTATCCTGGGTTTACAAATAGTCCCACATTTAGTTACAGATGTTCCCCATCCTGCATGGCACTTGCTAACGTACACTCATTCATACTACCCATTAACATATCAGACCTCTCCATGCCTACACGTGTTTGATCACAACACATGACCTGTTAATCCATCACCTCCCTGACTTTGGTGGAGTTGGTAGTACATGGCCTCACTGCTGTCATCCAGTAATACCCTGTGTATGTCCAGTCATGGTGTACATGGCCCCTAAATGGTTGGGGCTGCTACATTCACTACATATGTCACACACCGTTACCGTTACATGCCCCATACTACAGTCTTGATCAGTCCATGCCTCATTTGCTGCACAATCAACCCGTCATGCGGACATTAATACCTGGATACATTCACTGATGTGGTCTGATAATTCCCCATTGCATTAGTAGTGCCGCATACGTGGGTAGCCGATTATCCATATGCTGATGGAATTATGATGTGTATACCTGGTATGTACTTTCCCTACACATGCATGTTATGTGCTACAGATCTTGTTATGCTATCAGTTGTCCTGTGTTCACATATCGGACAGGCTGTCCTGGTGTCTCATGTGTCACTACATCTACAGCACAATCCCAAGGAGAAGTACTGCCATGTGATCAATCCCACTATCGCCTGTGCATACATGGACACAAGTACAAACAGACACACATGTACACAAACATCAGACTTGCATCGACCACACTCCAGCAGATTGCACTTACACAGGCATTCAATACCCCCCCACACACACCTACATGTGGGGTTGCACACCTTTAGTACACACAGTCCTCCCATTACCCTTCTCTCAGCATGCATTACATCTGGTGCTCAACAGCATGCAGTGCAACCAACATGACCTCATCACAGCAGCGGTATACATGTGTGTGATGCATAGGCTGTGTTGGTAGGTGATGCCCCTTCCCATTGACAAAACTGCACCCATGTATGAAGTGTTACTGTTGACCTGTTCTGCACCCTGCCTTGTACTGTGCACCATACCACAGGTGTACAAACCATTGCTGCTTATATAGTACTGTGTCTGTTATGTCAGTTATGCATACCCATAGTTCTCCCACCTGCCTCTCCTCTACAGTACTCATCCTTACTGTGGGTGCAGGAGGGGTCTAACCACACCACTACACACTGCCCACTCTCCACATGTCAGGGCCTATGTCATACGTTGTCTCGACCCATGGGTCATCAGGCTTGCCCAACCTACTGGTCTGTGTATGTACACGGCCTGGTTAGATAAATCGTTACAGGGACTGACTCCAATCATCAGTAATTTTTGGGGTGTTCCACAAGGGACATTAATGTCTTTGTTTCAAGATTAGACTTGGCAAGTCTCTCCCACTGGTAGTATCCTGTTTGTGGTCTGGGAAGCAGTGGTGTGTTTACTTGTATCGTGTGTTTGTATGTTTCACCTGTCAAGGTGGGGGGTTGATGCTACGTGTTACATGTTTACCCAAAAAAAATGTAGAGAACTGGTGAAAATAAGAAACTAAAAACCAACAAGTTCACCAGCAGGACTAGTAGACACATACTTTATTTCCAAGTTAAGTGCTTTCATCAAAGTAAAATTGACTTCACTCGAACAATATACAAACAGTCATGTGGATTGAAATGTTACAGTAACACAGGATAGGTTAAAATCCCACCGATCAAACAAAAATCCCTTGAATAAATTAATATCCTAAAAGGCATACACTATAAAAATTAAACTGTCCAATAAAAATATTTCTATGAGAAAATCACATTTTAAAATCAAACCCTTTCTGCTCTTTCTTTTTAAGCAGGCAAGATAGATATAAAATCATTTAATCCTGGACACAGATTAGCTGCAAACGAAGCTGCCACATCAATTCCCTTTTGTTTAAAGGGTACCAGATATAGAAGAAGTCTTGCTTGATATTCACATGTTTACTAGGAAAATAAATTTTCGATTGTTGTTTCCTAGTAACAATACTGAAAGTATTGGGCATAAATCTACTGCCTTGAAAAAAAATGTTTAATCCTCCCTTACACCCTTTGGTAGCTAGTTTTGAGAAAGTGGTTAAACAAGAGTTGTATCAACTTTGAGCTAACAAGAAAAAGTTATTTTTTAACTTGAGTTCCAAAGAGAAAGAACTACTTTTTTCTTTAAAACATGATAGAAGTATTCGTATAATGACCCCAGACAAGGGAGGGGGGATTGTAATTTTTGACAGTGAAGATTATAAAAACCTTATCCAAGCTATTTTGTTTCAGGAGGAAAGCTATTTGCAGGTATCCAGGAATCAGATTAATATTTCTTATCAGTGTATTGATGGGTTTTTGGAAGAATACTTATTAGAACAAAGGATTAGTCAGAAAGTCCATTCTTTTTTATTAAATAATTTTCCCAAGGTACCTAGCATGTTTGGCAGCCCTGACATCCACAAAGATGTTTTGTCACCCGCAGTCAGGCCTATTGTGGTAGCAGAGGGGTCTAAAACACACAGTTTGGCAGTGTTTGTGGACCAGATGGTCAAGTATGTAGTAGATGGTATGCCACATCTTGTTAAAGATTCTTGGGATTTTCTGGGACAGATTAAGCAGGATTTATGGAATCCTGATCTGATTTTTTGACAATAGATGTACACGATTTATTCTCCTGTATTCCTAGGGAGGAAGCTTTAGATTATTTTGAAAAAATGTTGTTTGATCATTCTAGATTATCTTCAGAATGTGTGCAGCTTGTTTGTGAAATCATGGCCTTGATTTTAGATAATAATTATTTCTTTTCTGAAGGGCAATACTTCCAACAAATAAAGGTAGTTGCTATGGGGCAGCCTGTGCCCCCATATATGCAAATATTGTTTTATTAGGATGGGAGAAGGAATTTATTTTCGAAAGCAGGTTCTACTTGGATATTTTGTTTTACAGTAGGTACCTGGATGATATTTTTATTTTATGGAAGGGTACCAAAGAAAGTATTGCTGGCTTTATAGAATACCTAAACATTACCACTCATTATTTGAAATTTACTTATGAATGTAATGAGAAAGAAATCCATTATTTGGATACTACTATTATTAAGGATGTATGTTGTTTCAGATCTAAAGTGTATAGAAAGTAAACTTTTTGTAATACTAATCTCCATTTTCAAAGTCACCACCCACTATACCAGAAAAAAAGTATTGTTAAGGGACAGGCAATTAGAATTTCTAGAATGACTTCTCATTTTGAGGGCATCATTAAAGAATTCAGCGACCTTAAGAATATGTTTTTGGAGAGAG
>NC_056732.1:1424466562-1424475105 GCF_019279795.1 Protopterus annectens
AGTCACGTCAACTCAAAGAAAAGGGAAATTGTCACCAACAAAGGGAACTACTGCAGCCCAGCTCGCTGCCAGTGACTGCTTGTGGAGGAGCTCGGATTTTCGGACGGTTGAACTTTAGACAAATGATGCTCAACATTTCAGTCTTTGTCCACCCATAAGGTTATTCATAATTTGTATGGTTCGTAATGAGGTAATGTACTAAAATTTAGATTCCTCGTGCTTTTATTACAGCTTATGCTGCAATCCTAATACTTGTTTTGTTTGCTTTTATAATAATAATATTTGGATTTTTTTTTCCTTCTTTTTTTTTCCTGTGTTTGTCTGTTTTCCCTGAAAAAAGCTTTCCAAGTTGGAGCCAATCTTTTTTTTTTATTTTGAAATCTGTGTGGGAGTAAGGGTTTATGACTGAATGTGAGGGCTAGGTGACCTGCACTTGCCTTTTCCCATGCATGGAGTATATCTGATGCACAGGCCGCTAGCAATTTGCGGTCAATTTACCTTGCCCATATTTATTTATTTATTTATTTATGTATTTATTTATTTTACATTTGATTACCAGGAAAGTCCAACACAGGTCCTCTTTCAGTGGATGCCCGGGTGCAAACTCTTATTAGCCCACACCTAAATGACTAGAGACTTATCACTCTTAGATACAAAGAATAGCAAGAGTTGCTGAAGCCTTTCAGTGTCTTTATGAAATGGTTAAAATATTTTTGGATACTTTGAAGTCTATTAAAAGTTCACTTGGCATGGTAGCACTGTAATTTAACATAAGTAATAGTAATTCTAGAACCAGTTTCATAGTTAGGAACAATAGTATAATTATCTCTGTTTAAAATAAACATTTGGTCAGAGTATAGCATAATCATTTTAGGAAAACTAATATTTGACCTTTAAAAATAATTTCATCTGCTTCTATAGTAACCAGTTCTTTCCAAAGATTCTACTTGATAACTGATTGACTGGTCATTGGCAAATTCATTAAAATGTTCTCAGAAGTATCTCAAACTATTTCCCAGTACGCACAGCAGTTGTGATACCTAAGCTGTCTGCAGTGACACTGAAAAAGGCACATGACTGCTACTGCATTCCCTAGTGGGAAACTTGTCATCACATGTGCTTATAGTGTTTCCTGTTCAAGCACGCCACCTTGTATCCATCACTATGGCTAGTCTTGTGACACATTTACTAAGTGATGTTATAGGAATATCTCATATGACATAAGTGTCACAGCACTGAGTATCTGATTGGCTGAGGTCCACACTTCCTGCTGCAGGGTCCATGTAGTTTTATGTGCCCATTTATGCATATCTCTGTGCCCGCAGGTTTATATGGCACAACCATAATTCATCAGTCACAGGGAAATCATGTCTGGTCTGCTCCCCCCAACTTGATACTGCAATACTTTCAGCTCCCTAATGGAAAAAATACCCCCCCCCCCACAAAAAAAATGTATATATGCCTAAAGACCTTTGAGTGGAATTTTGTTTCTCAGTGCTGCTTGACTATAATATGTTATTTTGTCTCTCCATGGCAGAAACTCTGCTTATAAATAAAATGTGATCTCTAGACAATCATTGCTCACCTGTGGGCAACATACTCTGGGAAGTGCTTGTAAAGTTGAATTCCAAATGCTCTGAATTGCTTTCTTATTTTTTGAATCTTCTCATGAATAGATTTGGTTATGCTGTAGAGCATTACATTATATTACCTCCTTAAGGTGGAACAGATATCACTAGCAATAGCTAGTTGTATACAGTGCTGTTCAGAGTGTAGTTGTTGCTGTTCCCTTATGCTGTCACTGTTGCTATACACACTGCATTGGTTTCTACACAATGGATATGTTTGTTCCCCAACTCTTTTAGCAATCAGATTAGTAGGGTACCATTTGATGTGTACATGTGCATACAGTAGGGTAGCAGTTGATGTGTACATATGCATACAATAGGGGTACCATTTGATGTGGACATGTTTATACAATAGGGTACCATTTGATGTGTACATGTGCGTACAGCAGGGTACCATTTGATGTGTACATGTGCATACAGTAGGGTACCACTTGATGTGTACATGTGCGAATTCCAGAAAGTTGATGGCAGTGCTGGCTGTATAGTACATTAACTCCTACAATATGAATGACACTTTATTTCATTCTCCAACAGTTTTAGTAGTCTATAGTTTACAAAAAAAAGTTAGACAGCCAGCATGGAAAGCTGAACTCTGAACAGTTACTGCCACATCACAAATTTTAAAATCAGAGAAAACAGTAGATTTGGTTTATTTTTTAAACATGTAAATGTACCAATCATTTGAGTGGATATCAGAGAACACTGTCAGTTTAAGTGAGTTGTTCAGTGTCACAGTAGGCAGAAGGAGACTGAAAGAATCAAACCTGAAACCCAGGGAAAAATGTTGTTAGCAGCTCATGGCCTTACTTCTCTGGAAAAAACTGTTTGATCACTTACATTCGGCTAGCATGCTAATCACATCTGGCAAGCAGCATGGTAAAGACATTTTTATCTGTGCACTCAAGTTACTACAAAAGAGGTAAAATAAGTACCAGATGCAATGTGATTTTAGTCAGTGAACACAAAAGTCGAGTGAAAAATGAAAACTATCAGTGAATGTCTAATGAAAGTGTTCAGTGTGCAGAAAATAGTCTCTAATGCATCAGTGGATGCTAGAAAAGAGGGTGTCAAACCCCTACTTCAAAATAGAACTGATGTGAAATCTCTTGTATGTTTTCTTTTCCCCATCACATAAAGTGCATAAGACCTGAAATTTCTGTTTAATTTAAAGTAGTTAATAAAATGTAAATACACAAGATTGTCAAATCCACTACATGTTGGCCATAAATAAGAAAACACTGCTCCTCCACTCTCCGGATCTGCCAGAATAATAACATAGCAGTTTCAACTATATTATCTGTCTAACATCCTGATAGCTAAACCTGTCAGGTTTCAGTGTTTTCCATGGTCACCCTGGGAATTATGATTCTAGGGTGCTGCACCAAAAAATGATTGAGACAAAATCTTCAAAACTATAAATCAGTAGTGCTCTTGTTATGGACTTCAGCACAAACTGACTTTTGTGTCCTAAATTTTGTACCACTTTCCTGGACCTGGCCTATTTAAATTTTTGCCAGCACAAACTCTCAGTATTTTAAATATCTTTATTGACTACATGCCATGCATTTATTTATCACCTTTTGTATACCATTGTTGAAAATGAATGCAGCTGTCTCTTCCTGAATAAAGTTACTGTCCTGATAGATGGTTTAAAGAAAAAAAAAAAAAAAAAATGTTATAACACATTTTCAATAAAATATTCAGTCAGTTTATACATATACACTAGCACTTTGCACTATTTTTAGTATGTGGAAAAGAAAACGTCCAGAAATCTCATTGCAGTAACTATGTAAAATTTAAAGTCTATCCCCTCCACCTAAATTCTTCATATTCATATCTCTCTCTCTTTATATATATATATATATATATATATATATATATATATATATATATATATATTTTTTTTTTTAAATGGACTACTGGTGGTCACTTTGCTGTTGTGATATAGTGTGAGTATCAGATTTTAATGTAGGACAACAGCTTTCTGTTGCCCTGCTTGAGAACACTACATGAATAAAAAACACCATAAATATTCTAGATAATAAAATCAAGGCCTAAATGGCAAATACTAAACCATGTGCTTGTGAAATCTTAAAATGTTTCGACTGCTTCTCCTAAGGCACTCTCTGTTGCAGAAAAAAAACATGCTGTTGACCTGTTTCAAAATTTTTGCTTATACAATAAAGGAAACATGAAAATGTTATCTTTTGCTGCTGGTCAATGTATTTCATTGAACTCTCTTGCCTTTTCTACGTAGAGCAGTCAGAACCCTGCTGATGTACAATAAATCACACTGAACTATTAGCAATTGCAATGGAATTTGAAAATGCCCTAGACACTTTGGAAACTTATTTAAAACAAGTACACAATAACTGAATAACTTTAAAATTGTTTACACTTCAACAGTGGAGAAAAAAGGCATTAGATTTTCTGGGACAGCTATATTCATAACATTAGCACTGTGTCACTTCTGAAATAACTCACTGGTACAGTGACACCGAATAAATCACAATGACTTTTTAATTTTCTTTTAATTATAAATGAGAATCTCTGAAGTACTTAATTTAGTTGCTCTTTTCAGTCATAGTGCAAATAAACACTTGGAAATGTTGATTTAATACAGATAAACTAAGTGTAATAACTGTTGAACAAAAGAATATTTTGTGGAATTTAAATAGTTTAGAGAGTTATACATTTCTAAAGTAACGAGAGGAGTTTTGCTTCAAAATATGTAAACTTGAAATAATAAAAGTCCTTTGTAAGCAAATTTTGCAATAAATATGTTGACTACCTTTAGGAGATAAAGAATTAAGGGATTGTATATGCACAGAAGCAGCCCAACTGAACATTGCTTAGCAATCTGATATTGTTGCATAATAAATTACTTAGTGGACCACAATCCAGTTTCCTAATAAATAAATGAACACATAAAATAATAAAGGAAGAATTTAATGCCTATATATTTTCAGAATTAACAAAATGCAAAAGTTTTCTGCAACGTACAAACACTCTATTCCAAGTTTGAGCATGACAGAATAATAAACATATGTAAAATATAAATGCGCTATGTAATCCAGAATTAAATCAGGGAACATAATAACAGGTTATCATACAACCCTTTCGATAATGCAGTGCAAAGTTGTATAGTTTCATGGTTCAGATTTCAAGCTTATGATCAACCAAATAGAAGAAGCCTGAGTGCCACAAAGCATTGTTAATATTTTCTACTGCCCATCTACAAAGCAAAGCAAGGTCCCGTAGCAGGGCTAGCCACCTGACAGTGCAAAGCTTGGTTCTAGATGATTGCCACTGTTGAAATGACACCCCGGCATCATGTGCGTAAATGGAAAAATGGGTGTGTGGATGGATCTACAAAGCAAGGTTATTTCTGAAAAAAAAAGTTGATGATTGATGTCTTCTTAATGAATGGGACAGCATGAGCTCAGTCTATGTCACTTTTTTTATTGTATTGATATTTATGTTTAGCATATGATGCATGCTTTATTTATGTATATATTTTGAAGAATGTTTATAAAGCATGTCTTTTTAAATTTTAAATTTCAACATGATGTCATAATTGTTTATGTTGAACCATAGGCCAGAAGGGTTTGAATTTACTATTTATGGTTGGCAGTTAATGGTTTTTACTTAAAGTCTGATGAAACGTTGTGATAACGTGAAAGCACTCACTGTCTTTATAATCTGTTGGATTAAAAGTTCATTTTAAAAGGATCATCTACTTTGGTGTTGTCTTTTTCAGCTATTTTTGGATTTTTCTATATTTATTCTGCAAGACACTTTATCCAGGACTGATTGAGTGTTTTTCTTTTCATTTGGATACATTGTTTCTCAACGGTCGCTGGAACATGGCAGAGGGAGTATTAAATGAGAACATTTGTCTGTTAGAGGGAAGTGATTCCTTCTAAAGATTTTTCTATGTTGAAAGCACCCCTTTGTTACGCCTTACTACTACAGAATTGACGAGAGAAGGGGAAGAGACAGTAAGTACCCTCAGGAACATGAATGTTTTGCAGTTGACAAGAAAGTTAGAGAATAAAATGACTAAATTAAAGTCTACACAATTGCAAAGACTCCATATGGAGGCGTGTCTTAGTTTTAAGGTGGTACCAAGAGGATTCCGTGTTTTAAAAATGCCTACCTTCGGTACCACCTATCCTGAACTGCTAATAAATTGGCAAAAATTAAACTTAGACACTAGCCATGGCTACATTAAGCTTCTAATTAAGCAGTATAAGAATATAGAAGCAGTGTTGGCCATGGAAATTACTTCTACAAGAAATGAACTCAAGGATGTCTTAAGTGTGACAGAAATGGACAGCTTCATTAGCGATCTCACTATAAGTTTAACTGCACTTGATAATACGTTATTACAGGTGAAGAAGAAGAAATTGGAGAGAGACTTCAACGATTTTCGCAGGGGCAATGTCTTCTTGTTGCCCAGCTATTAACAACACACGGAGAGCATTTCCACCTTCCACAAGCAGAGAGGTGCGAATTACTGAAGGTACAACTATGACGACACCAGAAACAATGGCACAGGTGGTGCAATAAACCGAAGAATTGAGGGGAACTCAGAACAGCAGTGCTCAAGGAGGCACCATGTGTTTGCCAGGTAAGGAAGTTGTCTCACACCTGGGCTGCATGGATGTCAGGAGGAAAGTTCAACAGGAAACGGCCACAACTTCCACAGGGAATGTGGAGATACCGGCAGATGATAGCAACAACCTTTTTTCCTTTCCATTACCAATACGCCAGATAGAGAGGCAAGTTTGGTCTCCACAGAACCGTGTGAGGAAGCAAAAGGGTTCAGAAGAGAGGTACGAATTTCAGCGCAAGATGCTACGACCGATACAGAGGCCTTGATTACTAACTTATCCAGGTATATACTTTTCAATAGTGAGAGATCTCTGTTAAACAAAGGTCTCTCATTTATACCGTCTAAAAACTCTGACTTAATGGAGGTGATTATAGACATAAATGTTCACTAGAAATGTGGCACTGAAAATTATGTTTGAGGATAATATGAATAATGATTATAAAGTTTTTAATAAACCTTCTACATTTATACCTCAGATGCATCCACTTTTAGATGCATTTAAAAGAGCTTGTGAAAGTGATTTATTGCAATTGTCAATGTCACACACCAGACCTGACTTTTTTTAATTTAACTAGTAAAGAATCTGAAGCTTTGAATAGACTGTAGAACAATGCTGAGATAGTAATTAGACAGGCAGATAAGGGTGGAGCTGTGGTGTTGTTGGATAGAGATTTCTATAAGAGGAAAATGAAGCAACTATTGGTTGACAACAACACTTATAAGTTAAATAAGGTGCAACTAAACAAGATCATAAAACATGTTCATAGTGAATTATATGACCTTCTTTTATGTAGATTAATAGACATAGATCTGTATAGATACTTTTTGGTTGAGAAACCGATCATCCCCACTTTCAGAGGACTGCTGAAGGTCCATAAAAGCTTGATGGACCCCAGGATGAGACCTATAGTCTCAGAGAGGGGATGGCTTACAGAAACTCTCTCCATTTATTTGGAAAAACAGCTTAGACCAGTGGTAGATGGCATATCCACTATAATTAGAGATACACAACAGTTCTTAGAGACCTATACTGGGTATGTTTTTTCTGATGCAGACAATGGTAATGAACTTTTGGTTTCACTTGATGTTGTTTTTTTATTTATATCCATACCAAACAACACAGGAATGGAGTATGTTAGGCTCTTATTAATTAAAGAAGGAGTGCCAAGGGTTCTCATTATGAGATACATGTCATTGTTGGACATTGTATTGAATAATAATGTCTTTATATATGAAGAGGAATATTTTCTACAAACCAAGGGGGTGGCAATGGGCACCTGGTGTGCGAACTCATATGCCAACCTAGTATTGGCATATTGGGATACAACATATGTATTGAACAGTGGAGATTATGGGGAGTACATTGGTTACTACAAACATTTTGTAGATGATGTTTTTCTTGCATGGAAGGGCACTAGCGAACGAATGGAAGAATTTGTGGAATATCTGAATAGGACAACAGATTTTCTGTCTTTTGAATGTGTTAGTTCCCAGAAGAGAATACAATTTTTAGATGTGCAATTGAGCAAGGAGGAAGATGGAGTACACACTAATATGTTTAGGAAACAATGTTGGAAAAACAGCGTGTTACATCGAAGCAGCATGCATCCAACTCACATTTATCCTAATATAATGAAGAGTCAAATACTAAGGGTATCAAGACTTACTAGTCATGATGAATCTTACAGAGAAGCATGTAAAACATTGGCAGATAACTTTAAACAATGAGGTTATAAAGACAGTGAGATAGAGAGATCTATGTATAATAATAGGTCACATAGGAATAGAAAAGGAAGACCATACTTCCAAAGTAATACAAATATTTACAGGGTTGATGAATTAGGTGTGAATGCAAGAGGAAATGAGGAGCTTAATGTGATTATTCCATTTACTAATAGGAATATTAAGGTAAGAGAAGTAATAGAGAGAAATTGGAGATTATTGAATGTAGATGATGATATCACTACGATAGTAGGTAATAGGCCGAGATACACGTATAGAAACACAAAATCACTAAAGCGAATACTTTGTTATGAGCAAGAAAAGATTTGTACTATAAGATATTCAGACAGACAGGAGACATTTGCTTGTAGGGGCTGCAACCAGTGCCCATACATGGCAGGTGATAATACATTTGTTCACCCCGATACTAGACAGGATTATGTGTTTAAACAACATGCAGATTGTAAGACGAGGGACTTGGTATACCTGGCACAGTGCCAGGCATGCAAGTCCTTCTATGTAGGTAAAACCAATAGGACAATCAGAGAAAGAGTAAGAGAGCATATTTATGCTAT